>NC_071271.1:19827574-20115074 GCF_023375685.1 Ictalurus furcatus
TTCTGTGATGGTTTCTATTGTTTTGTTTTGTTTTGTTTTTTCCCAGTGGTGATCACAAATGCTTAATGTGAACTTAAATACTGATTTTTTTATGAACTTTCTGTTAAATCTAGTAAATACTGTATACCATGCTCTGAAAAGCTTGTGGCACTATTCAAACTTTTTCCCTTTGAAAACCGATATATAGAAGTGAAGACTGACAATCACATTATGACCTTCAAAATTCTGATATTTGGCTAGCATGACACTGAGAGACACATAGAGTCTCTGTAGTAGCTAAACCTGAGTAGCTAATAACTAGTAAAAGAACAATTAGCGCTATATAATGAGATATAAAAAGAAAGGTACTGTATGTGGCTAGCATTACACCAGGAGGTTGGGAAATATATCGATAGCTAATAAATATAAGCTAATTAGATAGCTTGTTGGTAGTTATCAATAGTCACCCTATAAATTTAAGCATGGACTCAACTGATAGAAAGAAGCTATGATTGTGGTAAATGTAATCTAAACAGCTAGCTAGCTCAGCTTGTAACCCTCATGAAATCATCAGTGTTCCTTTTCTAAAGATGCCATAACTTTATGTTCGAAATGTCATAAAATACATGGGTAATTTAACCAAGACATAATACATTTCTAAAGATACTAAAACTGTATTGATATGGTAGCTAGGTAAGCTTGCATGTTCTTAGCTAGCATATGTCAACATGTCAGCTATATCATCATGAACATTTGGTAGTGCTTACCTCGCTAATTATCTAAAATATGTGTTTTTATTCAATATTGCTCTGCTAAATTTCTCCTATTTAAAGTTGTTTGACACTGTACATTTCATAAGCATTTTAACACGTTTGTTCCTGTCACATAAAGATTATTGTTCACCCCACTGCTTCTAGTCAAAAAGAACAGACTTTTTTTACTTCCAAGAAATATAATGTGGCCAAATGCTATCAGTTTGTGATAAATGATAACATAAGAACAGTTCTTGGACAACAGTTTATTAATTCTAATCAACACTAATTTCATAGACTTGGGAATTGTTTTACACCGTATATGCTTGAAGGATTTCTCACTTTTCTTTTTTCTTCTCTTCTTGTTCCTTTTATTCGTGATTAATCTGTCATGTTCCCGCAGCTGAGACATAGTTGTTTTCTTTACTTGGCCATACAATTCAAATGCATGACATATTAAAGAAAACAAGTCCAAGCTTAACATAACATCCGAAGATATTCTCTCTCTCTCTCTTGCTCTCTCACACACACACACACACATTCTCTGTATTTTTGTCTTGACCCACTGAAGTCAATATTTCAAGGAACATTCTCCTTGTCAGTGACAAACCCAAACACTGCCTTCTCCACCCCTCTTCCTTCTGAGAAGAGGAGTGAAACATGAAGAGCATCATGAGGTCACCTGAACTGCAGTGTACTTCAGGTAAAAGCATTCATTTGGGTGATCTTTTTTACACAAAGTGAATGAGAACTGATGCAGAATCTAATCCAGATACATAGCTAATAAATGAACTCTCTATCAGATAAGATGAACTATCAGGTAAGGTGTACTTTAGGCTTGCTTAAGAGCACTATAATGGGTCTCAAAATCATATTTTGTTATTAATTTCACTTATCATTAAGCAGCATTGCAGTTAGTCTTACAAATATGTGATAAGTCGCAAAATAATTGATTAAAGCAAGTTTGATTTATATAATTTCTTAATGATTGTTTACAGCTTTCACATCCTTTTATATGAACCTTCTGTGCGCAATAAGCAGATTTTTTTTTTTTTTGCCAAAGTAGGACAATTAAATTTGTCATTTCAATAACAGAATTGACAAAATGATCACGAATTTCAATCATCTCTGAATGGACATTAGGTTTTCGCTGGTCAACGCATTTCAACCCGTCTAAATATTTGGTACAGTAACCCATAGAAACAATCTACACAAGCTTGAGTGAGTAATTACAGTGTGGGCTTGTGATTCTTCATCGGTATCGCTGAATGGCGAGACAAACAGGCAATGTGATGAAGTCTTGAGGACTGTGCCAAATGCTTGCTTTTTACACCCTGAGACCTTCAATCATCTAAACATCATAGGCATCAATAGTAAAGGACTGGAGGAGGACTGCAGGATTCTGGGCATCGTTTGGGACAGGGCCTGTATGTTTAGCAAAGAAGCCATTGCTAAAAGCAAACACTAATTTGTCTAATGCAGTATGAGATAAAGTACTGTGATATTTGTTGTCATTTGATCCAATTTTTTTCTGTTCATTTATGGACAAGAATCAGTTCATGTAACTGGATGAATATTTGCAAACGTATTGATTCAATATGTTTCTACGTTTGAGAAACTTCCTGAATGGTTTCTGGGTGCCCAAAAGGAAAAAGTAGCCTACTTTTGTTTTGTTCAAAAGTAAATATGCAAATAAAAATGATAAAGAATTCCAAGTAAAATAAACAGACTTGGGGTAAAAATCTTATTTTTTATAGTCCTCTTGATTTGCAGACGGGACTTGGGGAAGTATTATATGACATCTGGTTGAATGGTTGGAGAGCTGTTAGAGGCTCCAAAAGCTGTTCATATTTAACAGATAAAAACCTTTTAAGGCAGATGAAAACCTTTAAACTGATATGTTTTACTATTGATTCCTTAACATATTAAAATTTTGAATAAAAGAACATCTGTGACATCTAAAACCCTGAACGTCTTTGTCTACTTCTTCTCAACTGTAGATGTGACTGTGTGATAGACATTGGTAGATTTGTAAATGTAATTTAACGTTCGAATTGATATGACAAAAAAACAAACCTTTTTCCAGCCTTTGGTCTGTTTAAACAACTTTTGAATGATACATTATGACTGGAACAGCGCACCTACTACTTAAGAAGCAAAGGTGATGTCTTCTGGAGAATATGGGTGCCTCTGATAGACCTCTGACCCTCTGGCCATCTTAGATGGATATGCTTTAAAAACTGCATGACCATATTTTTTGACCATAGCTGGAACTGGACTGTCCCTTTTTTTATTCTTTCTTTTTTTAAATTATTATGACCATACTTATTCTACTACCTACTATTAATTGTATCTATTGTTCTTTTTGTTTTTCCTATTAAAAAAAAAAAATCAAAACTAATACAGAGATCATTAAAAAAAAAAACTTTTAACTGCATGTTGATATGTATACATATACAGTATTGTGCAAAAGACTTAGGCACCCTATTTTTTTTAGTACATGCTTTGATATAGATTTTTTATTTCATGACTTCTACATTGCTGGTACATTGTCAGGAGAAAAACATTTTAGATTCCCAAACATTAGTTTTCTAGCACAAAATTATATGTTACCGAAGAATGTTTGTATGTCAGTAAAGAAAGCAGTATATTAAGTGGTAAGAGACACTTTTCAGACAAAAAACACAATGAAGGCTGCTGGATTTTGCTGCAAAAATAACAAGCAAGTGCGACAGTCAAAGTCTCCAGAAGAACCGTGGCTGGTTCTGCAAGATGCTCCATAAAACTTACAGCTCACTTCCTTATAAAACTGCACAAATTGTACCGGAGTCTACTATTTTTTTAAACTAAGGGTTGCCCCACCAAATTTGTTTTCCGATTTGACTTCATTTATTACTGTGTACTGCTCTTTATAGTAGAAACATTTAATTTCATTATTTCTGAAGGCATCTTTGCTCTACAACAATTCTTTGCATGTGCCTAAGACTTTTGCACAGTACTGTATATGATAGGCTATATATGAATATTTTTCCCATTTTAGATTAGAGGACACAAATTCTCATACAACTTGTGGATGTATTTGTAAGTCTTAATCATGTAACACATGACTGAGAGATCTGTTGCTGTTAATAAATTAAATAGTTTGAAGTGCGAAACCTAATAGCCCTGATAGACTATTGTTATTTAAAAGTTATTTTCCAATAATTGTAACACAATAATTACAGTAATAGAGTTATGTATGTAACTTACTGAAGCTAGTGCTTTCAGTTATGTATTAAACTGTAAGATACAACCCCCCCACCACCATCACCACCACAACCACACACACACACACACACACACACACACTGAGGACAGATATACCTTAGGGTCAGAACCTCTGCTGTTTCCTGTTGATAGCAGATCACAGCTGAGGGTTAAAGGTCATGTGTGTGCCTCTCTTTCCTCTCCACACGCTTACTCCTTAAATGATGGGCCTGAAATACATTTACTCTTTTGAAGTAAAGTTAGGAGGAATGGAGTGATTACACCGGTGTGTTACATGTACTACAGGTAATGATGTATCTTTCTCATTACAGTACCTTCGACTCCTCCAGATGAGGTGTAGACACATTGACACAGTACTCATAGTGGTTCAGTTTGCTTCAGCATTTCCATTTATGGGAATTTAGGGGATTTCTGTCGAGTGACTGGGAAGAAAAACACCGGCAGAGGCTTTTGTTTGAATATTGAGCAGACTAACTGTGTGATAAGATCCTCAGCAAAGCTCCTCTTATCTTTGCTGAGAAATCAGTGGAAGGATAAAATCTATTCAGACTAACAACTCAACCTAACGAGTCAACTGTAAATAACTATTCTGTCTGTGAAGGAACTTTCACAGTAGGGTTAGTCATAACACACAGTGCTTTGTTTTGAAGCTTACAGCAGAGAAAGCCTTCAACTGACCATTTATGAAACTTGTAGATCACATACAGACTGAAACATAATATTCAATGATTCTGTCACATGAACTCTAGATGTATAAAATTTACATACATTATATATATATATATATATATATATATATATATATATATATATATATATATATATATATATATAGTTTAAATACATTATGTGTTTGCTTTTTTATTGTTGGTGGTGGTGTTTGTTTGTTTTTTGTTTATTTGTTTGTTTTGGTGATTTTTTTCCCCCAACCATTTTTGTATACTGTTAAAGAAAGTAATACATTAAATAATAGGCCAGTTTTCAGATTTTAAAAAACAAACAAACAACAACATTGAGCTTTTAGCAAGTTCCCAACAAACTTCATGGTCATGGTGATGCTGGATAATTGCATACACGATTATGGCCAAAGGTTTGTGGACACCTGACCATCACACCCATATGAGGTTCTTCCCCAAATTGTTGCCACAAAGTTGGAAGCACACAATTGTTTAGAATGTTTGTGTACATATACTGTATCATAACAATTTACCTTCACTGGAACTAAGAAACCCAAACCTGTTCAAGCATGACAATACTCTTGTGCACAAAACGAGCATCATCAAAACATGGTTTGCCAAGTTTGGAGTGGAAGAACTCGAGTGTCCTTCACAAAGCCCTAACCTCAACCATACTGAACACCTTTCGAATGAACTGGTACACCAACAGCAAGCCAGGCCTCCTCATCTGACATCAGCACCTGACCTCCCTAATGCTCTTGTCATTGAATGGACACAAATTAGTATAAAATATTGGAAAGCCTCCTCAGAAGAGTGGAGGTTATTATAACAGCAAAGGGGGAATAAATCTGGAATAGGATGTTCAACAAGCGCCAATGGGTGTGACGATCAGGTGTTCACAAACCTTTGGCAATGTATTCACAACTAGGGTTCTGCAATCTGCATGTTTAGTGGGAGGAAACTCGAGAATATGAAGGAAACCTATACAACCATGAGGAGAACAGGCACAGACAGTAACCTGAGCTCAGGACCCTGGAACTGTGAGGCAACAACAGTAGGATAAAAAAAAACAACAACTTTAAATAAAGGTACAAATATTGTGCCATAAAAGAACCAGCTCATTAACAAGCACTTTAAAACATACAGTATAGGTATTAGGAGCTTCCATTTCTTTGGGACTATAGCATGCCATCTATCAGGTGCTGTTAGTTTTAAAGCATAGTGACAAATTATTACCTTTTTTTTGCATTAGACTAATTGTAGTGTGCTACTGTTTTATGCTAGTCATTCTCTTCCAGTAATTATTTCCCTATTTGGTCATGTTTTTTGCTTTTTCCTAAATTGCAGGTTACGGCACCTGTAAATATTATGGTATAAAGACTTCTTCATAAGTACAGCATGTACTTACAGACAGCTTTCTAAAGGCCTGAGAATGACTAAATATATATCAACTTTGCTTTCTTTCTTTTCTCTAAGTAAACAGAATTTGGGTGTGTGTCTTATAATGCAGAGTGACTCACTATCCAGAACACACAGTTCTTACGTTCTCTGGTACAAAAGTATCTTTTTTAAAAAAAAATATTTTCCTTCATGAAAATCTAAAGTGTAAGAAATTCGAAAGTGTCCTGGACATGATGAATATCTTAAATTACATATACTATGAAACAGAATGAAGTAAAAATTTAAATAAAATTATACTGGTTAAAAGTTTTTAAAAGCCACTCTACCTGTCTTATAAATCAAAAGCACTGTGTCACGCAAGTCATATGAAAGCCTATAATGGAGTTAAGGATGGGATTAGCATACCTTTTCTTATGAATTCGTTTGTACAAAACTGAACAGAATCCAATCACATCACCCTCATTCTCAGAAAATTCTCAAAAAACTTTCTGACGAGATCAGATTGAAATCCCTGAAGGCTCTAAAAGAGAGCTCTGATCCCATAGAACACTGATTTATTTATTATCTTTGGTAACTTTTCATCTCCATTCCAAAACAAGAGACACAATAAAGTCACACACCTCACATCTTTTACCATATGTGCTATATCATTACCGAGCAGCAGGATTTCATTTCAGTGCAAGCTATAGAAGAAGTGGTTTAGACGGAATGTGGGGATGTGGGAATAGGGATGGTTTGCTGTGTAATTTGTCTCCAATTGACCAAGTTCAGCTCACTACACACCCACACAAGTACATACAAAAGATCTGGATTGCATTGGACATGCAGATGATGTGCTGAGTGAAACCAGTGGGGGAGAGATGGAGATCAGAGAAAAAACAAGAGACCCATCCATTCCTCCTCCACCTTTTGCACATCTGCCAGGATTTGGTTCTTAAGAAAGCTATTGAAAGAAGGAGTGAAACACTATGCAAAACAACAAATTGTTCCAAGATTGTTCCACTTAAAAAGTCTTGCTCTCTTACTTGGGTCAGGTCCAGGTTGTTTTTGTGCAGACTGTCTGATGCGGTTTCAATGTTTACTTAATGTTCCAGTGACACACGGTGCAGCCATGCACTCATTTAACCGCGTTGCCCGTAAAAGCGACCATGATGTCGCCTCTGTACGATTTACTAATGACCCCCTGCTATATCGACTTGGAATGCTCTGGACCCTATTAAGCGCTTGCCACAATCTAACGCTTCATTAATGTAAAAATGATTAATGACAGACAGAGTCAGTACTCAGAGAGAGGGAAAAGTTGGAAGCCTGGTTTACAGGAATGCTAAAAACAGCTTTATGATAAGCTGGTCAAAGCCAAAGGGTGATTTAATAGTCACTCATGAGTGTGGGATTGGTAACTGCTAGAAACCCAAAGTGACTCAATGCCTAATCAGCTGTATTTTATAGTTCCTGTCCCAAGAGGTATATTAAAGTCATATATAGGAAGCTTACTCACCAGGGATTAACAGTAAGAGTGACAGTAATTTCCTTATTTTCTTTCCAACCGTCAAGCAAGAGATGCTGCCACATTTTAAATGTCCAGAAGTTCATTCTCAAAAACCAAGGGTTACTGTTGTGCATAGGCTGTTCAGCTAATATCACACAGGTCATGCTTACTGGACCTTAAATCAATTTGCCTTCACTGAAATAACAGAAGAAGAGGATTTCATTTCACTCTATAGAATGAGTGGTTGAGGAGGAATGTGGGAATGTGAGAATAGGGATGGGTTGCTGTTCAGTGTGTGTGTGGGGGGGGGGGGATGATTATAACTGTGCATAACGCATAAGAGCCAGAGGCGGGTGGTTATAATTGCAGAGTCTGTTTATTTAGGCTGTACCACAAGCTTTACACAAGGTCCATAATAGGGGTCAGGTCCTAGGCAGGCACCATAAACCATGGCAAATCCATAAGGATGATCCAAAGAGACAGGCAAAACCAGAAACCAACAGAAAACAGAAGAAACAATGAATCAAGAAAGGTAACAAGAAACTAGGAAACTAAAAGATGATGAACCTATGAAACAATAGACCTATAGAACATGTGGTTGAGATGGAATGTAGGGATGTGGGGGGGTGGGGGGTGGGGGGGAGGAAAGGAAAACAATAAAAGTGAATTCTAGGAAACAAAAAAGTCAATGAGAACTGAAAACTAGCAAAATAATTAATGATAAATAAATAAAACAGCAAATTTAGGAAACTAGGAAATAAGGAAAACTATCAAATAAGGGCAATGGGGAAACTTGGAAACAGGAAAACTTGGGAATAAGGGGCAATGGGGAAACTTGGAAACAGGAAAACAAGGGAATAAGGGGCAACGGGGAAACTTGGAAACAGGAAAACTAGGGAATAATGAAACGGGTAAATTAGGAAACATAAAAACTAGGAAATAAGGGGCAATGGGGAAACTTGGAAACAGGGAAACTTGGAAACACAAAAACTAGGAAATAAGGACGGGAAACTTAGAAACAGGAAAACTAGGAAATAAGATCAATGGGGCATTATAAAACAAGAAAACTATTAAATAAAGACAATTGGAGACTTGGAAACAAGAAAACATGGAACTAAGAACAGTGGGAAACTAGGAAATAATTAAAGTAAGAAATAATAAGAAGAAAATTACCAAACCAAACCAAGAAACTAGGAAACAACGTGTTGAGAAGAATGGAAAACTAGGAAACAAGAAGATTACAGAACAGAAAAGTGAAAGCAAGGAACCTGGGAAACAATTCCACTGTTACAGGAGCTGAGTCAGTACACTGTATTTATTCAGTGAGACTTGGGGGATTTTTGCTAAAACACAAGGAAATACAACCTGCTGCCTTTTAAAACGTCTCTGTTTTAATATTGATCAGTGCGATAAAGACTGCAGCAGCTCCTCGTATCTCCTCAGAGATCAGGACCTCACAGTTGACCTCCACAGTCATGTATCAATATGCCCATATTTGATCGCTTTCCTATCCCTTTCTGTAAGACCACACTCCGCAGCTTTGCAAGAATTTTCCCAATTACAGATGGGAGGTTACAGTAACCGTGTTTTATGGTTTGTTTTTAAATGCAGTCTTTCACAATCTTGGAGGAAATTCAGAAGGAATGGGTATATCTGCATTTCAAAGACATCCTCAGGGACGGCCTGATGAAGTCCAGGTGGCTACAGTAGGGCTGTGTCCATGACTTCAGTAAACATACTCTGCTTCTTCTACTCTCTGCTGTTTTTCTTTTCCATCCTTAATGTCTTTCTTCCTGGCTCTTACTCAGATCTTCCTCAACAGCTCAGCAGTAATCATCGTCGATCGTGACCTCATCATGTCTCTCCTAACTGTTTGAACCACAAGCATTTCCATGGTGTGTTTTTCAGTTGTTTTTTGTTATTTATGACTGTTTTCAAGTCTGTTGTAGCTACATTCCTAGCTTGCTGCGTTATCGTTGCCGCTAACTGCCTAGAGGTGTTTTTGATTGTTTTGGATGCCCTGTTGTGACATTATACTGTATATACTAAACGATTTGTCTAATTTTCTGAAATTTAATGATTTTATCAGTTGTTCTGTGGCAAACTATCATCTTTCCACTAAGTATAAATTATTAACTTAGGCTGCTAGTGACCTAACCACCACTAATTAGATAAGATGAAGATGAAGGGGGGCATTATTCTGACTCAGAATACACCTGCAAGAACAATCAATAACATTTATAGCATGTTCAATACTGCTAAAATGCTAAATGGTTAACTAACAATGGAATCATATTTTTTGCTGTTTTGAGTATTGTAATCATTATGCCTTCTGGCTAGGTTCTGCTCCTGAAATGTACAGTTCTGTTGGCTCTATGACCTCCAAGGCCTCATTTAAACTTTACTGAAGCTAAAACCATCCCTAAGGGGAAATAGAAAGGGCACGTCAGTGAAATTGTGTCCAAAACAGCATAGGAGCACAATTACAGAACTTACAAAAACTGTAGCAGAAAGTGAAAAGTGTGTGTGTGTGTGTGTGTAGCATTCATACCTATTGCGGACTTGTTTAATAATTACACAGATGAACTAGTGTTTTACCAGGTATAACAAAAACTGATTAAAAAAAAAAATAGTGCAGTTAATATAATTTAAAAAATTAACTTTTTTTTTTTAAAAAAATACATCTTAAGAATTAGTGAGACATTAATTACCAAATGTAAAATAAATAACTAAACAAATTACTGGCAACCCCAGTCCCAGTCACTCACTGCCTTCCAAAAATTAGTTTTATTATTTGTGAATTAAATTAAACCCTAATTGACTGTATTCTCATAAATACCATATTTTAAATGTATACAATAATTATTTGTTCATTAATTATTAATAAAACATTACTCTTTAATTAGTCAACTGCATATTACTTGCTTATAATTGGGTTATTACTTAATCTTAAAATCTTAAATTAAAAGTTTGAAACTACATTTTAACACAGCTGTGGGTGGAATGCTTATCTAATGACTCCAATATATATACAATAGTATATTATACAATAGTATAAATAGTACATATAATGGTACATATTAGTGGTACATATTATAGTTGTTAAACAGCTAAACAGTTTGTTTATATTCATAATAAAACTGTGCTGCAATAATGAAGAAACGTATTAATCTTTATCAATATTGCATTATATGATTCCTTTCTTTCTTCTTTACTGTCACATAAAGGACAACAAGTTAACGTTAAAAAGTGCAAAATTGTCCTTTTGTATGCATTACAATCCCAACATCAAATTAATTTCTGCGGCATATTTTTATGAATATTGAATTTTATTATCCATTTAAGTTTTTCTCTTGGAGTCCAGTGTAGTTTCTCTTATTATCAAAAAATGATCAAAGAGTCAGTAGTACTTGTGATCTATTATTTATTCAAGATAAATAAATAAAACAATATGATCGTAGTGAGTTTTAAAATAATTAATTCAGTGTAGATCTTTGAAATAGAGGTAGATCTAACAAGGGCTACATATTAAAAATGAAAGAGGGGGTGTTGTGTTTGATTGCTTGAGGCAAAGAAATGTTCCATATAGTCTGACTCTAATGTATCATATTATTGATGGTTTATCTATAAAAATAAAAATAAAAATCTTGCTTTTTTTTTTTTTTTTAAGATTACAAACACCCACTACAGCATTATGGGAAAACCCATATATACTGGGGTTCTATCACACCTTCACATTATCACCAGTGATCATCACATAGCTTAAACTGGAATAGACGTAGAACTGTATGTGTCTGGACCGACACTTTCAACTGTAACTCTGTGAAAATAAAGTCACTCTGCCATATGGAGCCTGCATCATTATCATGTCTAATTCTTTATGTTCATTAATGAAGCGGTTTCTTTCCAACCAGTATAGAGAAATCAGGGTCTAAGATTGGGCTGTACAGGCACACTTGGAAATATGACATTGTGGTTATGTTTGGGTGGATATTTCCAGTTGCACTTGGCACGTACACTCCAAAACACACACACAAAAGTTGGCGAACATGTTCAAGGTCATTACGGACAAAAGAACAGAGCAAATAACAGACACGGCAGTTTGGGCTACTAAAACCTTGCCATGCTGTCAGAGGCAATCAAGAGTTTCATATTTAATTATGTGTCAAACAGAGTCTTTATTTCATTTCTGACGTGCCACACACACATTGTAAAGTGATGTTAGAGCTCTCAGAAAGCTTTCTGGCAGACACAGCAGGTCAATTTGTTTAAGTCACTGCCGCAACCCGCACAGCCCATCACTCTGTCTCTATTTCTTTCTGTCTCACTCTCCCTATGTCTCTGAGAAATGGGAGAGAGTGAGCTCATCCTTTTTTCCTTTCATCCATCAATCCATCTGTACACAACCTCAGACTAAGAGCTCTCGCCTTGTTCTTCAGCCAACTTTGAAAATCAACAAACCTTTGAAACGACGACAGCCGACTGCAGTATCACGCCATGAGCAATTTTTTTTAGAATAGTCAAGGAGAGATTGAGACTTTTTGCCTTCTGTCCTATCACATAGTACTGGGTATTCATTTCACCCAGCTGCTGCTAAGAGGAGGAGAGGGTATGTGAGGGATGAAAAGAAAGTGAGAGGGGGGGATGAACAGGTGGGTGTGTTCAAGCACATGATGAAGCAATTGGGCTATCAGTGTGTGTACGTGTGTGTGAATGACTGGCTTCAGGAAATGAGTGGGAGAGATCAATGTGATCGTGCGATTATGTGATTATCCACCCATGAACCCATGATGAATATCACAAAACCCATCAGAGAGTTGTAAAACACTGCTATCTGTATCTGATCCTAACAAATATAACATTTCTGGAGCACCAGAGTTACAGGGTACACACAGACAGGAAAGTGTGTGTGAAGAGAAAAATGAATATGCACAAATAAAGCTGAATTGAACTGAAATGGTTTACAATATGAGGTGCCTTTAAGGCGAAACATCTCGTACTTTTATATTAACACAAAATCCTTCAAACACATTCAGACACAGTGCTGTAATATTTTATAAATCTGCCTCTAAGCTCTACAAAATTGCACTTGCATTTACACAAAATGCTCCCACATTTACAAATTGTTGCGCTCACATTTACACAAATTGCTCTCGCATTTCTAAATGCTGTCATATTTACATAAAATGCTACTGCATTTTCCCAAAATGATGACAAATCGTACACAAATTGCTATGGCATCTACATTCAAGTCTCTCGCATTTATAAAATTCCCTTACATTTACACAAAATGCTCTCACATTTACACAAATTGCACTCACAGTTACACAAATTGCTCTCGCATTTCTAAATGCGGTCATATTTACATAAAATGCTACTGCATTTTCCCAAAATGATCACAAATCGTACACAAATTGCTGTCGCATCTACATTCAAGTCTCTCGTATTTATAAAATTCCCTTATATTTATACAAAATGCTCTCACATTTACAAACAATGCAGTCACATTTACACAGATTGCTCTCACATTTATAAATGCTGTCATATTTACATAAAATGCTCCTGCAGTTTGACAAAATGATTACAAATCGTACAGAAATTGTTGTCGTATTTAGGTAAAATTCTCTCACATTTCTAAAATTTACACAAAATACTGTCACATTTATAAATGTTCTCACATTTATATTAAATGTGCTCACAATTACACGAAATGCTTTAGCATTTATAGAATGCTCTCACATTTACACAAATTGTTCTCATGTGTAAACCAAATTCTCTCACATAAAATGCTTTTGCATCTGCACAAAATGCTCTCACATTTATAAAATACTGTCACATTTACATAAATTGCTCTCATGTTTACAACCCCAATTCCAAAAAAGTTGGGACTGTATGGAAAATGCAAAAAAAAAAAAAAAAGCGTCATTTGAAAATTCAATTCACATTGTACTATATTGAAAACACATTATTGACACATTATTTAATGTTTTACTTTGTGAATTAAATTTAGTTTTTGAAAATATACATTTCTCATTTCAAATCTGATGATTGCAACACACTCCAAAAAAGTTGGGACAGTTGACTGTTTACCACTGTGTAACATCACCTTTTCTTTTAGTAAGATGTTTGGGCACTGAAGACACCAGTTGGTTAGGTTCAGCAGTGAATTTCCCCCATTCATCCATTATACATTTCTTCAGCTGCGCAACTGTACAGGGCCTTCATTACTTAATGATTGCGCTTCATAATGCGCCACACATTTTCAACCAGAGACAGGTCAGGACTGCAGGTAGGCCATGCTAGCACCCGCACTTTCTGTTTACACAACCATGCGCTTGTAATCTGGGCAGAATGTGGTTTGGCGTTGTCCTGCTCTGGATGGCAGCATATGTTGCTCCAAAATGTGTACATATCTTTCTGCGATAATAGTGCCCTCACAGATGTGCAAGTTACCCATGCCATGGGCACAGACACACCCCCATACCATGACAGACACTGGTCATGGACCTGATACTGATAACAGCTTGGATGGTCCTTTTCCTCTTTGGCCCGGAGAACACGGCAGCTGTTTTGTCCAAAAACTATTTGAAATGTTGACTCGTCAGACCACAAAACACGATTCCACTGTGCTACTGTCCATCTAAGATGAGACCGACCCCAGAGAAGTGGGTGGCGCTTCTGGACAGTGTAGATGTACGGCTTCTGCTTTGCATAGTAAAGTCTTAACTTGCATCTGTGGATGCAGCAGTGAATGGTGTTGACTGACAAAAGTTTACCAAAATATTCCCGAGCCCATGTCAGGATATCCATTACAGACTCATGACGGTTTTTAAGACAGTGACGTCTGAGGGATCAGAGATCACACGCACTCAGAAGTGGTTTTTGGCCTTGCCCTTTATACCCTCTACACACCGAGATTTGACCCTTGAATCTTTTAATTATATTGTGCACTGTAGAAGGTGAAATGCCCCAAATCCTACTGATTTGTTTTTGGAAAATATTGTTCTCAAAGTGTTGGATTATTCACTGACATATCTGTTGGCAGATTGGCAAGCCTTGACCCATCCTTGCTCTTGAAGAACTTGGCCTTTTTTGGAGGCTCCTTATACACTATGATCAGACAATTGCCTCACCTGTTTCACATCACCTCCTTATTTCAACTTGTCACATCGCTATTGGTCCTAAATTGCCCCTGTCCCAACTTTTTTGGAAGGTCGTGCATGCATCAACTTCAAAAATAAACGTTTATCTTCAAAAAACTATGCAGTTGATTAGGTAAAATATCAAATACCTTGTCTTTATACATTTTTTTTTGTTGTTTAAATACAAGTGAAAGTACAATTACAAATCACTCCACTTTGTTTTTATTAGCATTCTCCATAAGGCCCAGGTTTTATTTAGCATGTTAATCCTTAAGAAAAATTATGATTTACACATGCTGAGCTTAAGTATCTGCTCAGCCTGCAAATTCCTGATAATATTTTAGTACTAAAATTCTCACAGTCACATTAAGCTAAATAATAATAGTAATAATAATAATAATAATAATAATAATAATAATAATAAAGTAAATGAACTCAGTAAAAGCAACTCAATGTTTTTCACCATATTTTCTGCTCAAAATTTTGTTATTATGTATTAATATTATTATGTCTTGGCAGTCAACTGCTAAAACCTATATTATTTAATTAAGACAAAGTTCTAGTTGTGATAATCTGTTTATCATGTACTGTAATATTGGCACGCATATTGATGTAATCTTTGAACTTAATTTGCCAAGCCTGAATCCAATTTTCTCACATACAAAATGCTCTTCCTTCTCATCATTTATTTTTCTCTTCAGACACAATCCTCTCTATAGTTGCATATGTGAAGTAATGGGGGGGGGGGGGGGGGGGGGTGTTCGCTCATCTCAATTTTATACATCCATCCCTACCTTCCTCTTTTTAATCTCCCCCTATGTCTGACATTGGTTTTAGGAGGGCATATGGTTGATAGATCAAGTTTCTTATCCAGCTTCTGCAGAGCACAAAGCTGTTTTACGTCTCAGTGTGGGGTCATACAATCGATAACCTCTTCTCTCTCTCTCTCTCTCTCTCTCTCTCTCTCTCTCTTACACACCAAACACACACACACACACACACACACATACACACACAGACAATTGTGTGTCTTGTGGCTTCCCCTCCAAAGGGAGATTATTTAGGATCATATGGCGATAGCTTATTGAATTTTAATCAGTGTGGTCATCTAATGGGAATTCCATTGATACACTGTTTCTCGGTGAACCAAATGTTGTGTGGTGTGTGAGTGTGTTTGTGGATGGGTGTAAATGTGTGACATTGTCTATGAAACCTAAACTGCTCAAAGTCTAATGTAGCAAGAATAAATCAATGCTGCTTTTTGGTCCAGTGGTGTGCCAACACTTAGAAATATCAGGATATTTTGAATGGAAAATTGAAAACATTATCTAGAACTGAAGAGCTAAAGAGTTTTTATCTGGAGATTTGTCAGGGATCATTTATATATATTCTTTCTACATAATTTCTTGTATGCTGAGTTACCAGTAGAATAGTTGAATGCAGTTTTGCCTCGTACAAACATCCAGTTATATATTATGGTATGGTACTGGGCGTCATGTGACGTCATCACAATGCACATCATTCAAAGCCCTCTTTGATTCACATGCATCAAACATGAGTACAGCTAAAAGGTCTAATTTACCAACAAACAATTTGGATTCCACGAACAATTCACAATTCACAATTCAAGTAGTTTTCCGCAAAAAAAAGCACAATAAACTCTGCAAATTACATCGCACATTTTGAAAAAAGACGCAGCAAAATCAAATATGTTTGGCTGCAACAATCACAAAAAAAAAAACTTTGCGATATCCTCTATGACCTGCATAAAGATGATACATTTTTGAGACTCTTCTAGATGTAGATATTTAGAAATTGTTCAGATAAGGACAGAAAGACAAATAAATGCAGCATGTAATAGCAGTTAAATTTATCGATATCCTGTTATAAGATTAGAATAAGCCAAATATATAATTATAAAAACCTATTTCTAGACTTATTTATTTATTTGTTTGTTTGTTTGTTTTTACTAATTTCAAGCTTGCTCTAATGGCAAATAATTTTTCTAATTTTGGTTTTGATGGCTACTTTGGAAACTGTCTCTAAAACTGTAGTTGCTTTGGGCCATATAAATTATTATCTACATATTGTTTTTCATTTAAAAAAATTATGAATTGCCCTTTTAGTCCTATAAAAATACAGGGTGTCTCAAAGGTCAAAATTAATATGTTTTTTTAATACAAGGTCTCTAACATCCACCAACTCCGTGATGTCGTCATGAAGGACTGGAAGAGGACTCCAGTGGCAACCTGTGAAGCTCTGGTGTACTCCATGCCCAAGAGGGTTAAGGTAGTGCTGGAAAATAATGATGACCGCACAAAATATTGACACTTTGGGCCCAATTTGGACATTTTCACTTAAGGGTGTACTCTGTTGCCAGCGGTTTAGACATTAATGGCTGTGTGTTGAGTTATTTTGAGGGGACAGCAAATTTACACTGTTACCCAAGCTGTACACTCACTACTTTACATTGTAGCAAAGTGTCATTTCTTCAGTGTCGTCACATGAAAAGATATAATCAAATATTTACAAAAATGTGAGGGGTGTACTCACTTTTGTGAAATACTGTATATATTATTTATTTATTTATTTATTCCAGATAGCCTTTAAGAATGCCTTTGACAAAAGAAGAACATATTGAAATGATTCTCATGGCTGGATCGGGACGCTGCCGGAAGGCTGCGATGGATTGTAACAGGAAATGTGGCAAGCACATCACACACGACATTGTTGCCAAACTTATAAAAAAATTCAAAAAAGACTGGAAGAGTTGCAGACCAACCGAGAAATGGACGTCCACAAACATCCATTGATGAAGGAAAAACCGACATAGTTGGTTGGAAAACATAGTCCCCTATATATGGAGACTTTTGGGACTCCCTGTAATTTATATCAACATGTGTGCTATAAAAATCTCGGTTGATCGGAAAGTGATTATGTTAATGTATAGTCGACTGGATGCATGAGGTTTATCATGCAGGAGATGCAGGAGATGTGCAAATATTATTTATTGGCTATGCAGCTGGGACACTGAGTTGGACAAAACAGTATTTTGTCATTTTCTTCAGGGTGAAAGAAGAAAAACACTAACACTGCTGATCTGGGTGGAAATAAATTCCCATATTACAGTGCCTCTAAAGAATTAAATTACCCTTGAGTACCATGTAGAACTAATGCTGTCCTTATTAGCTCATAATTCAGTTTCAAGAGATGGTTTTATAGTTTGCTTGACATCATATTTTTTAAAACTGTGTCTCATAGACGTTTGTTATGAATATAATTAGAAGACATACTATTTAGTTCCCTCAACTTAATAACAGGATTCCAGCAGTGTTTTGAGATACTTCCTGTCGATTTTAGCCCATGTCCACTGACTGAGTGTACTAAGAACTCCAGTCCTATGTAAGGCTGGTTTTTATATAACCATAACAACTCTTTCCTCGGCACCACAAAAGTAGAAACGGTAAGTAACTTGACAAATTGAACCAATCATTTTACTTGGCATGTGGCACCAAGTATGCATAGCTTCCACACCTGATGTGAACTCCATATTATTGTTTTCAAAAGTGCCCAGGGATCGGATATCCGGGCTGCTCCCAGGTTTTCACCAATTCTACGGAACTCGAGGCTCAAATAACCCAGAGTCGCAAGTGTGAAAATGAACTAAGACAATTGCACTTTTATTCAGTCTGTTAAAATGTCCTCTCAGGCCCATATTGAGT
Source organism: Ictalurus furcatus (assembly GCF_023375685.1). Taxonomy (NCBI): domain Eukaryota; kingdom Metazoa; phylum Chordata; class Actinopteri; order Siluriformes; family Ictaluridae; genus Ictalurus; species Ictalurus furcatus. Next base: position 19,846,004 of record NC_071271.1, read on the forward strand.
CACGTCAGATACGTGCCAATGAGTACACTTTAGAAGACCATACTATCTATGTCACACCTGGAGACAGTGTAATCTCGAGGCCAAAAACAAATAGGATGTGCTCAGTCAACCCAAGACCTGAGAATTCAAAGAACTACTTTTAGAAGAAAAGGGAAAGCGTTGATAAGAAAATTGATTGGCTCCTGGAGTCGGTGGGAGGAGGTGGCTGAAATGTCAGCTGCTAGTATAAAGAGGTTCCTGCTTGTGGGATGGATTGGTGTCAGAGTGCTAAGGCTGAGAAAATGTTTGCATTCCTTGGCTGATACCAACTACTTTTGGGGTTTGCCTTGTTTTTCTAAACTCCTTTCCAGCTGTGCTTTTATATTTTTCCAATTTAATACATTCCATGAATCATGTATTTTCAAGCATTATAAAATAACTGTTCATGCCAAATTTTTTTAAACAGCTTTTTTGCCTCTATGGACTCATTTTGGGTTGTTGGTTTTTTTTGTTTGTTTGGTTTTGTTTTTTTACATTTTCAAGTTATTATACGGTTTCTAGGGGATTCCTAAATAACCATATAACAGAGGTTTCTTTCCCTTTAGAAACTCTTTAAGAAGATAAAACCCTTAACTATCCAAAGAACCCTAACAGAAGTAACACTGTTCAGAATGAAGTTTCTTAAAACTACTTAAAAAAACTGTTTGAAAAACAAACCAAAACCACAATTTATAGTCAGATGTAGAGCCAATAATACAAACATGGCAACCGAGCAGCCAGTTTGGTAGTGCAGTACTAGATCAGGTTTGTTTGGTGGTTTACATGGAATGATACAAATTTGTACTGAAGAAATCTAACAATTCCAGCATTCCAGATATCTAAGATGGCTGCCTCCATAATGCCACAGCATTGAGCTGGACTGTAAAGTTTTGTTTGTGTTTACAGATTACAGGAAGTCATTCTATGATCTAAAACACATTGGTGAGTCTGTGTGACATTACTGTGGAACTGGAGGTGGTTAGAGGCAGATATTTACAGGAAAGATTTGGGATGAGATAGACTTCCATTACTTATTAGCTGCAGTCACAGCTCCAGCACCAAATTAAAGAAGCAAACATATCTTGGGTGATCGAGTACATTTTTGGGGGGGGGGGGCGGGGGCCGGGTAGGTGTGTAAATTAGACTTTTCACCAAACTATTTCTTTACCAAACATTGAGGGTATGCAGATAAAGAATGTCTCGTTTGATAATCACTACCAGATTCTGTTTAATGAATTTCTAGCATACTGATTATTATCCCACATATTTCATCCGCAGAATATTGTGTGTGTGTGTGTGTGTGTGTGTGTGTGTGTGTGTGTGTGTACGTTTGTGCCAGAGGATTTAATGTCCTTCCACAACTGCAATTCACTATTGCTCCTGCTGATCAAGTACAGGTGTTTACAGTTAAACAAATATGAGAGAATATAAAAGAGAACGAAAAAGAGAGTGGGAGAAAGGAAGAGGGCGAGAGAGAAAGAGAGAGAGAGAGAGAGAGAGCATGAAAGAATATCACATGGCTGGTAACCTGCTCTGAAGCTGAGGCCTGTGATTGGCTGTCAATCTCTCAGTCACTCATGCATACACTCTGGGCCATTCTCACAAGTAATAACAGAACTATACCTGATCGCCGCTAAGTAGTTATTCCTCATTCCTCCCCTGTAGTTCAGGACCACACAGAGACACACACACACACACACACACACACACACACATAGGCAAACAAAACACTTCCAGAAAAGGAAACAGAACAATCCAAGAGTTTCAAAGCAACATCTCCAGACTGCATTTTCTCAGAGTGTAGTATTTCACCTCTTCCTCAAGTCTCACTCGGCAACTTATTGCTTGTTTTATTCACGACGTATTACTGTTCTCTCTTATTGCTTAGATTTAGAATTTAGATTTAGATTTGCAATCAATCCTGTTTTTAAACTACCTCAAAATATCCATATTTACTTAACATATTTAACATTTTCATGTATTGATCCTTAGTAACTGATTCATCATGGCCTGTGGATCTGATAACGGTGGATCTGAAAATCCTTCCCTATATTCAGAGATCCAGGTGTGTGTGCGCGAATGGAAATAAGTAATGGAGGAAGCGAGACAGTCACTAACAGGAAAATATTCCAAAGATAAGATGTTTTGTTTATATGGGTCAAAGAAAAGATGTTTTTCTCTATATGAAGTCTTTTCATTTACAGAAAATTATTAATGCACAAGATACAAGTTACTGTACTCGAACACGGTAATGTAACATTTTAAATTTTATGTAATTTGATTACAGTTACTGATGCCAATAAAATGACATTACATGCATTACAAATGTATTGTTAAGAAAACAATATTAAGTTAAATGCATTTTTCAAATAAATCACGTTTTGCACGGTAGCCAGGGGCGTAACCTGGCCTGGGCATTGGGGGCTGTAGCCCTGAAGATATTTTCTTTAACCCCGAATAATTCTCCACTTTGAGCGGTTTGTCACTACGTAACTGAACGTCAGTAAAAGAAGACGGCAGTGTTGTAATTTTATATCTTCAGTGAATGGAGGAGACCAATCAGACAGGGTTTAAAGGAAAATACATGGAAATACTCGTGTCTTATTGGCTGACAGTTTCTCAGTTCTGTCAGACGCTAGCTCACAGTGAGTGTGAGGAAAAATGGATATACGCCAATTTCTTTCTTTATTTTTTTAAACCAGTAAAGGGGTTGAAACTGAAACCGTGACATTCTCTCATGTTGAGCAGGAAAACAAGGCGTGTAAATGTATATATGAGTTCCAGTTTACCTGAACATGATATGAACAGAGCATAAGGAAAGATAATGTACTTTGCATGGCACTGTAGTAGCTAAACCCATACAATGATAGCTTAGCTGTGCCTCCCCTTGGCTAGCAACACCAAACTAGCCTAGTTAGAAAAGTTTTATATTTTATCGGTCTGGTAGTGCTACAAACAGTGACAACACTTGAGTTAAGTTTTATGATAAATCCAACTTTTTTGTAGTGTATTTTTGTAGGTTTGATTGGTTTTGAAAGTAACTTGAAAGTAAAGTAATTAGTAATCTGATTACTTTTTACATGCAGTAATCAGTAATGTAATCCAAATGGAATTTTAAGTAGTAATTAGTCATCTGTAGTGGATTACTTTTTTTTGTTTGTTTGTTATTCAGTGTTAAATTATGTGGAGCGTCTAGCATACAATATTTCACGCTGAAAAGAAGCATGATTAGTATTGTTCCACTTATATTGTTAGTTATTTTGGCAGAGTCTAATAACCAAATCAGCTTTGTTTATACAAATGCAGAAAGTGTAGGTGCTATTCAGATATCCAGAGGTTTTTCTATAGTGCAACATTGTTGGTGTTGTGTGATTGTCTGTCTTTGTGTTTTGTCATATTGAGCGAGTCTTCCTGGCTCGTACATACATAGTCTCCTAACACACTGATCTTTTAGACATGCCGCATTCTTCTTATTTATAGCCTCATTGATGGATGCATGCACAGGCGGACAAACACACACTCACACACACACGCACACACAAACTCCTACGGGAAAGTGGACTTGTCACATTTTTCCAACTTACATCTCACTAATGGTGAGCTATGGAGCCACTTGAGAAGACACACACCCTCACACACATCATGCATCAATAATGGCCTCTTTGTTTCTTGGCATCTGGATATATGACAAAAGTAAAACCGGGGTCCACAGGGGAGGTGTAGATCTTTCAGCATTCACCGCAACAACACACTCCTCTGTCTGGCCATCTAATCTCTCTCTCTCTCTCTCTCTCTCTCTCTCTCTCTCTCTTTCTCAGACACACACCTATAAAACATCCAGCCATTTAATTTACATCGCCTTCAACAAATCCTGATGTTCATTAACCTGGTAGTACAGCGATCAATTTTCAAAACAAGACAGAACAGAAAACAATGAAGAGAGGAAATGAGCAAAAAAAAAAAAAAAAGAAAAACATTAACAAATTGAGAGAAAGAAATTCACTATTAGGGGTGGTACGATATATCAGTGTAACAATTTACCATGGTAAGGAAATGTGAAATAATTATACTGTTAAGTGAAAGGGTAATTTTATGCTAACATACTACCTAAAAACATACGTCAGCTGATTGTCATAAATTCTTTTGATAAAAAGTGTAATTTAACAGCTAGGTATTTACTAATGAAACTTTTTCAGGTAACACTTTACTTTAAATAGATCAGAAGTGAGTTACATCATGCTAATTATATGGTATCAAAATGTACTAATCCACAAAATAACATTCATTTCCTAGGTTGTTAATAATAAGTCAGTAATAAACAGTAACAGTTACTAATTATTGTGTAACAAATGGGAAATTAACATATTGTTTATAGCTAATCATATAGTGCTACTTCAATATGTGTAATAGTATTTTTTTTTTTAAATATACAGTCAGTCAATTTAAAAGTAATAGCAATATTTTTAGCAACAGTGAGGAAATAGGCATGTTCTGACAAGTACAAAAGCATAACTATGTCATTACCTGCTTATTACTCATATCTAATTTGACATTGATTAAGACTAGATTCATTCATAGAGGCTTAAATTTAAGATATGTTTTAATTCTACTGTCATAAAAGGAAGAAAGGATGACATACTGCTATAATGAGCTCAAAAACACTTATTAATAAATATAGCAGACAATGTTTTGACCATGACGGTCTTCATCAGGGAGTAAAAACACTGAGTCCTGAAAGTCTTTAAGTAGACACACCGCACAGACACAGGCATGGACAACAAACAAGCAAACAATTATCCAGTGAAAACTCCAAAAAGTGAATCATCTTTTCCCATATAATATAATCACCAATAATACCCAAATAAATGAAATCAACACACACACACACACACACACACACACACACAAATAAATAAATAAATAAATAACACAATAAATAATAAACATTAAACCTACACAGAAATTAATACAAATATATCAGTAGAAACAAAGACCAATGAACCAATGTCATAAAGATCAATAATATACAGTGTAAATGATCACAAAAAACGGTTTTAATTAAAAATGTAAATGAAGTCCTTTCTGAGACAAATTTTGAAGTGTGTGTATATACACACACACACACACACACACACACACACACAGTACTGTGCAAAAGTCTTAGGCACATGGAAAGAAATTATTTAGCACAAAGATGCCTTCAAAATAATGAAATTAAATATTATTCCATTAAAAAAAATACTATAAACAGCAGTAAACAGTAATAAATGAAACAAAGGCAATATTTGGTGTGATGACTCTTTGCTTTAAAAAAAAAAAAGTAGTCTCAGGTACAATTCATGCAGTTTGCTAAGGTAATGAGTTGTGAGTTTTATGGAGCATCTTGCAGAACCAGACATGGTTCTTCTGGAGACTTTGACTGTCGCACTTGCTTCTTATTTTTGCAGCAAAACCCAGCAGCCTTCATTGTGTTTTCTGTCTGAAAAGTGTCTCTTACATAATATACTGCTTTCTTTACAGACATACAAAAAAAAAAAAAAAAAATCTGTAACATTTAATTTTGTGCTAGAAAACTAATGTTTGGAAATCTAAAATGTTTTTGTACTGACTCGATAATGTAGAAGTCATAAAATAAAAATCTGCATTTATAATAAAGTTTGTACTAAAAGGGTGCATATATATATATATATATATATATATATATATATATATATATATATATATATATATATATATATATATATATATATATTTCTCTCTGTAAAAGTAATTTGTTAGTATCACCACCTATTCTCGATATCTTAACCTGTTCAATCCCTACTGTATGCACTGTAAAGTAGATAAATTATGTTTCATTTGATTAAAATGGACGGCTATCTGGTTCTTTTGGTCATATAAACGTATGTTGCTTCTATGTTCAGCAACCATGTTTTTAAACTCTGTGGATGTTTTCCTATATAGGCCAAACTACAAGGACATTTAATCACACCAATGATATTTTTAACATTGCATGAAATGACTCCTTTTATTTTCATCGGTTGTCCTGAATGAGGACGGCTAAAAACAATGGCATGTCATAATTCTACTGTCACCCAATTACAGATAAATATTTAATTGTCAAAAGCATGCAATATTTATCTTAAAGCACATTTTAAGCAGTTAGACGACAGCATAGTTTGCATGTCTATCCATATCAGATAATAACCGGCAGCTGAAAATGTTATTTCACACATATTGACATAATGACACAGATTGCATTGAAGAAATACACTGAAGCATTAACTGAAAGAACAGTAAGAGTTTCTCCTGAGCAAAACAACATTAAGTTCTGGAAACTTAACGCATGCCCTTAAGTAATATTGGTAACTATGTTTGTTATCCATATTACCCCCAAAGTACACCGTGAAATGGGAATTTAAAAGACTTAACATTATGCTGTATCGATTTAAATCATTATTTACAATCGCAACAAATACAGTAAATACAGAAAAAAGAGACGGAGAGAAGAAGAGAAGATAACAGAACAGAATAGAGGAGAAGAGCAAAAGATAAAAAGAAGTAAGAGATGAGAAGAGACTAGAAAGATACAGGAGAAGAGAAAAACACAATGAGTCGTAATTAAGCGATAAGAAAACCAACACTCTAAGGAGTGCAAAATTGTCTTTCTCCCTCACTGTCCACTCCTCCTCAAGCCTGATATCTTTCTTCATCTCATCACAGTCTATCCTTCATTCTGCCTCTCAGTCTGTCTGACAGATTTAGTGCAGTGTGAGAAGTTTTATATTCTCCACACTCTGTTCAATCATCCCCAAACACACACACACACACACACACACACACACACACACGGCCAGCTGTACTGTCATAGTTCCGGTTGTTAAATGTCCTGTGGTTGATTGTGATTTATGATAAATATTTATTTATTTGACAGATGCTTTTATCCAAAGTGACTTACAACTGAAGCAGAATTTAATCTAAGCACAGAACAGAGCAGGCTGATGGTTAAGACTCGTGGTGATGGACCCAACACTGATTCTCTGGCAGCCTCACAACATTCTAGTCACTAGCACAAAATTTAATATGCTACTTTTTCCTTTTTATGTTTTTTGTTAAAAAGTAATAAATAGTAGTATTACTCTAAAACATGTTATTCTGGAGCTGCAGCCAGAGACATTGAACATACCCACAAATGCCAGCTCTCTTTTTTTTTAGTGGTTCACTCAATGGTCAAGCCAATAAAAAAATGAGAAGCCTTGAGAGTGTGTGTTTATTCTGTGGTCTAACATTAGCCAGCGGCTTTGCTAATATTGTTTGTCAGCTGTCAGACTCTCAAGAGCAGTCCAGAGTAGATTAAAGCACTTGGTCATTTTCAGTGTGCATATTTACCTCTCTGTTCTGTGTGAGTCATTCAGGACACCTGGACACTAGAGTCTAGGACACAAGCAGTCTGCCAATTGTACAATTACGAAGCCAGATTGTGCATCCAAGAAAGATATTTGTTGGAAGTTGGGAAAATATAAGGTATAAGGCACATCTCTAGAGTCTCTCATTATATGGTTTTTAGGGTCATGTGACCATGTACCAACATTTTGAATTAGTGGACTGCAATCTGGTAAAAACTAGGCTTCATTTTCCCTTTTTTTTTTTTTTTCTTTGAATAGTAAAAAAAAAAACCACCCTGCCCCTTTTCTCTACAATTTGGTCACCTCTCAAATCCCACCCACTAGCCAGCTCTCCCATTACATATAGCATATAGACAGATACATACTATATTACATATTAGACAGATAGCAACCAGAGAGGGCGAAGACTAACACGTGCCCCTTCTGAGACGTGCGAAGCCAGACAAACACGTCTTGTGATGATGCTGTATCACAGTGCAGCACAGCACACACTGAGAAAAGCGACATCTGCCTTCTTCCTCATACATAAGCTCAGAAACACTCACGATTGGCCACTTTCTCTAATACTAGTAGTAGTATTTGTAGTAGTACTAGTAGTTGTTGTTGCAAATCTAGCAAGCAAGTATTCTCCAGCATTACTACTGCGACTTTTTTCTCCTTCTTCTGTGACAGTCATGCTGATGTGGGCTTTCATATATGGAAATGGGAGTGGCTCTGATTGAACTGTCCTTGTATGTTACTGTTATTCATATATGCATATGTACATGTACTGACCTGACATGATTTAAGAAAGGGCTTTCAGTATATTCGTCATATTTGTTCTAACACTAGCTAGGAGGATAAAATAAGCTAACCTGATAGGATCCCTGAGAGTTTCCTAGCTCAGTGCATGTGGACTTACAGCATTTGTGATTCATTTTATTTATTGCTAGGCTGTTTAAAATATATCCATATTTAAATGCATGAATAAAAATAAAGCATTTTTAGAATTCCCAGCTGGTAAAAATCATACACCTACACACACACACACACACACACACACACACACACACACACACATGTGTACAGGTCATTAAAACACTTTTTAAAATCCCCACTTCACCACTAGAACTAACAAATGGCTCAACTATGAAATAATAACTCAACTCTGTCACCTTGTTTCACCCTGTCCAACACAAAGCTGGACTTTTATAACTAATCATACACACACACACACACACACACACACACACACACACACACATAGGTAACAGATCTCACCCAGTGTTTGGCAGGCAAGTTGGATTTGAGTGGAGAATTTGCTAACCAACAGGTCATTTGGGATGTTTTAGCAACTTTTCTACAAATCAACACACAGAAACACACAAAGACAAATGAGGATGATGAGCCAAACCCTGAATGTCATGCTGTTAAGAGCACTGGAGTAAGACACACGCGCTCGGTATGTGTTTGTGTTGGCCTGCTTGTCCGTTCGGACTGTGCCGGTGTTATTGCAGGGTGATGGGACGGAGGGAGGATTTGTTCAGCCTCAGGGGTTCTGGACACTCTGGCTTCGCTCCTCTCACTCCATCTGCTTCTGTAAGAGATCAGCATGGACCAGAAATATCTCACACATGCACAAATACACACACACACACACACACACACACACACACACACAATGTGTCCCTTTCTTACAAACACTACATTCATACCTTTAATACCTGCAAATATGCTGCAAGTTGGTAGATTAAACATTTGTACCATATCGTAATAGATTTATATTTCCAATGTATTTGACATTTAGTCTCATTTGCCAGTTTATTATTCACTTATACCTTGTACCTTGTATGTTAGGCACTTTGTATTTCTTATTGCTCTATTGCACAATTTATCAGTCGTCTTAAGGGTTTTTTGGTTGTCCGTATGGAGGAACCCTTAAAGGTTCTATGTGCAACCCTTAAGCCTAGTTCGCACTGCACCGACAGATGCCGACCAATGCCGACAGACATTTTTGTCTGGTTTTGTCAGATCGGAGAGTGTGTTAACGCTGTCAGAGTCTGTTGGTACTGGTCGGCGTTTGTTTTTACCGACTGAACATTGGTGATCGGCATTTGTCAGTTGTGGAATGTCTGATCAGTGTGGTATGATTTTACAACAAACTCTGATATAATCTGACCTGGGCACGAACCGTTGCCTTGACGATGAGGCAAGCGTCCATGAAAACTCCATAGAAACAAAAGCATGTGCGCTAGGTGCTAGGTGCGCTAAATCGTTGCTGGGGGTAAAATGGCAGATTTCTGGACGAATCAGAAAGAAGACGTTAAATAATGTACTCAATGTGTTGCTTAAAAAAAATGTAGTTTGACCCCTGATAAGAATCGTCTACTCTTGTGTTTGGGTTTTAATCGGGATCACCCGCTAACCGTACGCCATTTTTTTGTATTTTGGTTCATTAATTAAGAAGCGAAATCGCAACAAATGTTTATAACTTACATTTAAGTAAGTTATCTTACATTTTTGTTCAAAATGTTTGATCTAATAATGGTCTTAGCTTATACATAGCCTGCCTTAAAAGATGTCTTTCTCGGAGTTGAAACTGATTGGGGGCAAACCGAGCAAAATGAAAACTTTGCACATCTTCTGTCTGCAGTTCTCTACATAAATTTAAGTAAGCGCCCTGTCTCTCTCGTCACAACAACCACGGCTTCACCCACAGCCTCTTTCATTTCACTCTTAGACTTTTCAGGTGAAGAACGACTCGTAAAGACACTAGTAATACTAACATTTTGGTTACATTTGGCAACAAGTCTGGTTGGTGCAGTGTGAACTAGACTTTAGAACCCTTTTGTGAGACCCATAATAATCCAACAAAACTTTCAAGAAACATTTCATTACATGTTTCTCCATATATTAAAGGTTTACAAAAATTATTAGATATTATTCAAAACTAATATTTTTACTTTTTTATTTAGTTGTTTTTTTTTGTTTTTTTTTAATGGAACTGATTTGAATTTTTGTTTCTCTTACAGTCACACAAGCTTTACTGAAATCCTAGGGACTGTTAACATGCAAAACATGCTTGTTTTGTGTAATGGACCATCACTGTGTTTGTCACTGAGCACAGCTTACTTAGTGTTTCTGCTACAATTAGAGTTAAACTGTGGCATCAAGGAGCTAATGTAGTAATCAATATACACGCTCTCTGATTAATTAAGCTGGCTGTGTGAGTCAGACAGAGAGCGAAGCCAGGCATAATTTGTGTTCGATTAGAGATGGATGTCTTCTGGTCAAGTCCTGTCCTCTCTTAATCCAGCGAAGGCATGCAACTGAATATGAATACATAATGAACAGATAATGTGTTCTAAACCAATACAAAGTTTGTTTTTTTCCCCCTCTGGTTGAGACTGGACAGAAAGTCATGTGAGTCGGAGGGTGTTAATTTCATGTGGGAGAGCAGACAGATATGAAGCTTGCGAGACAAAGAAAGACCACATTCATTAACTTGAACGAGTTACTATGATGAATTATTCACAGTGCTCATTCATTCACCCATCCTTAGTAACTGCCTGGACAAAGTTGTAGTGATTTAAATTAGGCTACTAGTTTGTTTATATTTGAGGACATACAAAACAGTTACAAAATGTCATAGGAAGGTGCAAACAAAAATATTAACTACATTAGGCCATGCTCACTTCAGTTTTAAATCTGAATACAGATGCAAATATTTGAAACACTAAACAGACACAGATACTGTACAAATTCAGATTTTATACAGACCTCTAATCCAGTTGTGAGGCACTATTTACATTGTATTCTTAAAATAAAAAAATGTCATAAAATATCATATCATATCTCTTCAAGATGACCCTAGTTTCCACAAATACTGTACTACAAATACAATGTTTTCATTTATGTGTGCAAGATTGACCTATAAATCAGCATGTGATTACAAAACAGGTGGCTGAGGAACATACCACCAACTATACAGGGGTCCATTTGTGCAGACTGAACCATTTCACCTACCACACAAATCCAGTAAAGTAAAACTCACCTGTATGTACAGTCACTTATGTGTGGTGCACACCATATTGTGTGTACATGGATTAGCATGCTGAATTTTCATAATGAGAAGAAAGCATGTGCTCCACACTGACACACATTAAATAAACATCAGTGCTCGAGTGTGTTGTCACTGTGTGTGTGTGTTGGGGGGGTGCAAAGCGTGTCTGTGATGTTAATGAGATTTATGACTGTATACACATCTGTCTGGTGAAGTCTCTGTGTACAGAATGCAGTCAGGCTGAATGCATTAATGCTGAATGAGCACACTTACCCATTTTACCCATATGTTCTTTGCCGAAAGATAGCACAGGCAAGATTAAAAATACAATGAAAAGATTTCCATGTTGTTTTAGTGAAATATATCAGCAGCTTACAAGGATACCCCCTGGTTGTATCCCGTTAGAGCTGTATCAGGCACTGGATGAATACTCTGGGCTAGAACTAGGAACTGTGGTGGAGATTATATCTCACAGCTGGCTTGGGAAGGTCTGGGGATCTCTAAGGAGGAGCTGGAATGTGTGGCTGGGGACAGAGAAGTCTGAATTGACCTTCTCAGCCTGTTGCCACTGTGATCCCACCAGGAAAAGTGTATGGAAAATGATTTATGGTTTCTTAAAGTTGAGGTGTCAAAGTATATTACAGGCAGAAAACCCAAATAATTCGAGATCGCTGTGTGCCAGAATTCAACCACAGCAACATGTGATTGGTTTTCCCAGACCACCATACATATGGAGTGTGTGTGATAGGTCATATTACTGGGTCATAAAAAAGACTTTAATTGCCTTTCACTGGTGGACTGGTGGGCCCTCTAGGTCTATGTATGATGTGCGGAAACATGATCGAGTGCCTTAATAGCTGCCTTTCCAGTGGAGAAAATGAGATGCAGTGCCCTACAGGCTCCCCTACATGGAAGGAAACATGATGGAGTGCCCTAATAGGTGCCTTTGCACCTATTAGTGGAGCAAATGAGATGCAGTGCCCTATAGGCTCCCCTACATACAACAAAATGATGCAGCACCCTATACGCTCGAATACATGTGCGGAAATATGATGGAGTGCTCTAATGGGTGCCCTTTCGTGAAGTGATGCAGTACTCTATAGGCTCCCCTACATGCGAGAAAATGTGATGAAGTGCCCTAATGGATGCCTTTCCAGTGGAGGAAATGACATGCAGTGCTCTATAGACTCCCCTACATGCAAGGAAACATTATGGAGTGCCCTAATGGATGCCTTTCCAGTGGAGAAAATGATATGCAGTGCCCTATAGGCTCCCCTACATACAAGAAAAAGAAGCAGTGCCCTATAGGCTCCCATAGATGTGCAGAAACATGATGGAGTGCCCTAATGGGTGCCCTTCCAGTGGAAAAAACAAGATGCCGTGCCCTATAGGCTCCCCTACGTGTGAGAAAGTGAGATGATACACGCAGCACCTCGGCACATGGCCTGGTACGTGTGCTAAAGTGATTGTGTTATGCCTTGACACACTGCTAGTCCATGTCCTTTTGTGTATCTGTAATAGCCAGCAATAAATGGTGGACTAATGGGGCATTCTCGTTTCATCCCACTTCCAATTCCTTTTTGATGGTGATGGGAGTGGAAAAAATTTAGATTTTTCTATGCAAATGAGAAAGCAGTAGTCAATTAGCTTGTTTTATGTGACGTGGGTCTTGTCATGTGTCACACCTATGGTGATGACTGTATACTGCAATACAAGACAGAAGAGACAGACAGAAGTGTGTTAGTAATTAACTCCTGAAAACATCATTACAGCAGCACAAAAAGTGAACGTCAGTCACCCTTAAAAAAAAAAAAAAGAGTGTGATGATTACAATAATTAAAACTTTTAATTTATTCAATACTCAAACACACATTGATACATTAGTTTAAAAAAGTGGTTGAACATTTAATGGGACATACAGTAAGTGTGTTGGGAAATTAATTATGTTTTTAAAATGCTATCAATTATATCTAAAAGCTTTGGAATAGCCAACATGTTTCAACCTTCATTTCACTGGGGCTCAGTGAAATCTACATCTACAATCCCCAGACAGCCAAACTTTTTTTTTTTTTTTTTTGCTGAAAGAAGTGTTTTGCTTTGCTGCAGTGTGAATGTACTGTAAAATCAAAAAAAAAAAAAAAAAAAGAAGAAGAAGAAGAAGAAGAAAAAAAAGAAGTAGAAAGAAAGGTGGAGCATATAAACTGCCCCGGTCAGAGACGGTCCAAAATATTAGCTTTTTCACTGTTCACAAGTTAAAAGCCTTAAAGCTTTGTATGTTCAGTAAACACACACACACACACACACACACACACACACACACACACACACACGGCTGACCGGCTGAGTTGATGAACTGTGTGTGACGTGTGCAGGTCAGCTTTTCTGAAACACTTCAGCATCACTCACCAAGAACACTCTCTCTCTCTCTCTCTCTCTCTCCTTCTGTCCTTCCTTATGCACTCCTGAGGTGCTGAAAGGCAGGACACGCTAATGCAAACACAGCTGGGGTGAAGAGGGGGGCTGGTTGAGAAATAGATGGAGGGAGAGAATAGAAGAGAGGGAGTAAAAGGACGAAACAGACATAGCAAAAGATGAGGGGAGGGTGAGGCCAGATAGAGGGATAGGGGAAGAATAAAAGGGAAGAAGAGAGGGAAAGTGAGGAGGAAATGGGGTTCACAAGAGAGGAGAGAAAGGAGCAGAGAGAAAAAACAGGAAGGAAAGAGAGGGAAAAGAGGGACAGAAGATAGAGAGAAAGAAGGCAGAGAAGAGACATGATGAATGGAAGAAGAAAGATGGAGAAAGAGATATAAATGAGGGAGAAGAGGAGAAAGAGGAAATAGGGAGAAAAGATGGGGAAAGAAAAATAAGGAATAAAAGAAAGTGGAGAGAGAGAGAGAGAAAGAGAGCGAAAGAGCAGGAACAAAAAACGGACAGGGAGAGGAAAAGATAAACAGAAAAATGAGGAGAGAATGGAGTGAAGAGAGAAGAAAGACAGTTAAACAGAGGTGTGTGTGTGTGTGTGTGTGTGCATGTGTGTGTGTGTGTGTGTCTGTGCACTTGGGTCTGTGCGTGTGTGTGTGTGTGCATGTGTGTGTGTGTGCATGTGGGTCTGTGCGTGTGTGTGTGTGTGCGTGTGTGTGTGTGCGCATGTGGGTCTGTGCGTGTGTGTGTGTGTGCGTGTGTGTGTGCATGTGGGTCTGTGCGTGTGTGTGTTTGTGTGTGTGTGTGTGTGGTGTAGACAGCACAAAGTGTTTGGATCTGTACACACTGCAGTAATGTGAAAGTTTTGACAGAAAGCTCTCTCCCACAACACATACACACACACACACACACACACACACACACACGCACACACACGCACTTTGGAGAGGTAACCAGACAGAAATTTCAGTAAATGACATCATTATTTTTGAAATATGGATGAAGCATGGCTGTGAGCTTTCTACAAGAGGACACCCACTCAAACCTAACACACACACACACACACACACACACTATTTCCATCAGTGCTGCACCCTACCAAAAACTCCACTGAACTTTCACACACTTAGTACGATCAGCTGATATGGCATCTCTATGTCAATGAGAATCCGGATTTTTAAATCTTCTATCTGCCATGGGGCTGAAAGTCTACAAAGGCACCGAATGTATTTGTCTCAACACATACTGTAAGTTCTTGCAAAGCTATGATTTCTCAATTCCTTGATCATATTTTTTTTCTATAGGTTTAATTTGCTTTCTGTTTGCAGTGAAAAAAACCTGGAAGTGTGCTTCGGCAGTGAGTGAAACTAGCTTTGTGAATGAATAAATGAATGAATGAATGAATGAATGAATGAATGAGGAGAAAACGGTGGCTTAGTGGTTAGCACATTTGCCTCGCACCTCCAGAGCTGGGGGCTCGAATCCTTCCTTCACCCTGCGTGCACGGAGTTTACATGTTCTCCCCGTGCTTCGGGGGTTTCCTTCAGGTACTCCGCTTTCCTCCCCCAGTCTAAAGACATGCATTGTAGGCTGACTGGCACGTCCAACTTGTCCGTAGTGTGTGAATGGGGGTGTGAGTGTGTGCATGAGTGTGCCTCACATCGGGTTGGCATCCCGTCCAGGGTGTCACGAGCACCCCAAATTCCCTGGTATAGACTCCAGGCTCCCCTGTGACCCTGTGTAGGATAAGCGGTATGGAAAATGGCTGAATGAATGAATGAATGAATGAATGGATGAATTTACTTGAGGATAAGAACGTGTATAGCCATGTACATTCATTTACTTGTGATTAATTCATTCATAGAAAGTGAACCTTCATTTCCAAGCTCTCACCAAGAGGAAGTAAGTATATCTGCATTAGACTATCAGATTATTAGAAACATGCACATTAAATATGATCATATTTTATTTGATCATACATCTGATCAAATGAAGTTTCTTAGCTCGTTGAGTTCAGAGTTCAGAGCTTTTCCCGCACTGGTTTTGAAAGAAGGATTGATTAAAGCGGCGCAATTTAATGCTGCAAAGAGCTTTTAACTGTTGGTACAGCAAAACATTTCCCGACATTTAAACACATACAGATGGAGCAAGATGAGAGAGAACACAGGCATACAGAACAGACAAAGATTTGTTGATGTTTTGTCAAAGGCATAAGCACTAGAGGTCGACCAATTATTGGATTTTACCGATACCGATACCGATAACTAAGTCGGGCGGTACCTGCCGATAACCGATTCGTTTTTAATATTGATAATGAATGAAAACATAACGCTCAAAGTAAAATAATGCTGAACTTTATTACACAAATAAACAGTACTGACTGTACCAAGAAAATGTACTGTACTTTTTAAAATGAAATAAATAAATTAATTATATATATAATTCAAGAAAATTAAATATACATCCAAACTGAACCAAAAAGTAAGACTCCTACTAACTCCTTTTTGTTGTCGATGTTTTAAATCTGCCTCTGAAGTACCCCGCTGTGTGCAGAGTGTAGTCTCACGTGTCAAAAACAAACACCACGATACTGGCTCTGGGTTACTGATCGGAAGGTCGAGGGTTCAAGCCCCAGCACTGCCAAGCTGCCCTATTGGGCCCTTGAGCAAGGCCCTTAACTCTCTCTGTTCCAGGGGTGCTTTATCATGGCTGACCCTGCACTCTGACCTCAGCTTCCTGACATGCTGGGGTATGCGAAGAAAAGAATTTCACTGTGCTCTAATGTATATGTGATCAATAACGACTCATTATTATTTCACCTCTAGAGGACGCTCTCGATCGGTCGACCTCTAATAAGCACAACCATAAAGTTATGTGGTCGGTCGCACCAGCTGGACGTAAAAAAGTTGGTTGTAAGCCCTACACCGACCGGGCTTAGCTACGTCCAGCCTTGTGATAAATATTTACACCTGTTGCACCATCTAAAACTATGACTAAGTGCAGCTAAGCCCTGCATAGACAATACGCGTCCATGCTGACAAGCTCTAATGCTACACGCAGTGATAGTTACCATGCTACTCACATTGCTATGATTACAAACTTACATTATACTGGCACCAAGGAATAGATTAAAAATGACTTTAAATTGACTCATTGTGAAATAAGAAAAATTTCCAACTCTACATTAAGTATCTGCATATTTTTCTACACAAACAAAACAATGCCATAACTAATAAGAAAAAACAAGATGTCTGGTAGATGATGACAGCGGCAATCGATGAAGCGGAAGGTGCTTTAGGAAGTTCCTATCGGTTACATGTTGCAACTGCGGAGATAACTTGTGAATTAATTCCAACAATACAGCCCATGTGAAACTAAATCTTTCAGTAAGTTCTCAATCTCCATATACAGTATATCCAGAGGATTAGTGCGGTCTCTCATTACTCTTTCATGCCTGAAAGCCCTCTTATCCTGTAGCCTGTATATTAGACACGCCACTGTATCAACATTTTATATTCACCTTGGAAACTAGTCAAGATTTAACAATACACCTACCTTTGACTAGGCGTAAGATTTAATCTCAGACGTAGCACTATGCCTAGATGGTGCAAGAGCTATCAATTCAACATATGTAGGACTTGAGGTGCTTTTTACATCCAGCCTAGTCTTGCAACAGGGTGTACTTCCAGCTGGTTCTTCCATTATCTGTTCTCAGGAATGAAAGAACTTACTAATTTTGTGTCCAAATGTCCAAAATATACACCTCTGTAATATGTAGCTTCTAAAATATATCAACAATAGTATGAAGGGTGTTTCTGTTCATGAACCCCACACAAGATGTTCAGCGACCTGTTTTCATATCACTGTAATTATAATACATAAATCAAAATTATATAAGAATTTATTAAGTGACATATCATGTTAATTTTCATATCACTATAATTACTGTCATTTTGTCACAGTACGCATTATTTTCACAGTTCTATTATTTCATACTGTATAAGTAAGGAATAACACACAACGGAGTGTATTATTTTTTATATAACAGCACAGTTCGAAGTGTCATTTCTACAGAGAAATCAGAACGCACCGACTCTGTCTTCTGAAGACATTCCCATGCTGGGACACTTTAGAAAGCATGTGTTACAAAGCACTGACACATGAGATTCCTAGTTTGGACTCCAAACTATTTATGTTTTTTTCTTTGCTAAACAAGAGCATATTTTTAAATATGAGTTTATTATTAGTCATAGATTATGGGGAGAACCAACATACACCATACACCATACTCCACACTCCATACACCATACTCCATACACCATTCTCCATACGCCATACACCATACACCATACTCCATACGCCATACACCATACACCATACACCATATTCCATACACCATACACCGTTTACCATACACCATACTCCATACACCATACTCCATACACCATACACCATATTCCATACACCATACTCCATACACCATACTCCATACACCATACACCATACTCCATACACCATACTCCATACACTGTTTACCATACTCCATACACCATTCACCATACTCCATACACCATACACCATACTCCATACACCGTTTACTATACACCATACTCCATACACCATACACCATACTCCATACACCATACTCCATACACCGTTTACTATACACCATACTCCATACTCCATACACCATACACCATACACCATACTCCATACACCATTCACCATACACCATACACCATACACCATACTCCATACTACAGACACCATACACCATACACCATATTCCATTCACCATTCACCACACTCCATACAGCATACACCATACTCCATACACCGTTTACCATACACCATACACCATACCCCACACTCCATATACCATACACCATTCTCTATACACCATACACCATACAGTGCATCCGGAAAGCACTGTATGGCGCTTCACTTTTCCCACATTTTGTTATGTTACAGCCTTATTCCAAAATTCTATAAACAATACTCCATAATGACAACATGAAAGAAGTTTGAAATCTTTGCAAATTTATTAAAAATAAAAAACAAAAAAGCACATGTACATAAGTACATGTGCACACAGCCTTTGCTCAATACTTTGTTGAAGCACTTTTGGCACCAATTACAGCCTCAAGTCTTTTTGAGTATGATGCTACAAGCTTGGCACACCTATTTTTGGGCAGTTTCTCCCATTCTTCTTTGCAGGACCTCTCAAGCTCCACCAGGTTGGATGGGGAGCGTCGGTACACAGCCATTTTCAGATCTCTCCAGAGATGTTCAATCGGGTTCAAGTCTAGGCTCTGGCAGGGCCACTCAAGGACACTCACAGAGTTGTCTTGTAGCCACTCCTTTGTTATCTTGGCTGTGTCTATCTTGGCACCATACTCCATACACCATACACCATACTTCATACTCCATATACCATACTCCATACACCATACACAAGTCCCTGTGTATGAACTGTTACTGTAGAAACAAATTTTAACATAGTAGAACAAGCACATTAACGTAAACCATAAACATGAACTCGAGATACCTTGCGGTTATAGAAATTAGATTTGAGAATTCAACTGATGTGGTACAATATGATATATAATATTATAAGGCCCAAAGTAACCTTAGACGACAGCTGTCCTTGTACTGGGACAAACTTTATCTCAGGAGTGCAAACACTGACCAGAAATGCATACTGAGTACGTATCACACACACACACACACACACACACACACACACACACACACACACACACACACACACACACGCACACACACACAATATGGCAGCAGAAGGGAATTGGCTATAAAAGCTGATACATTCTGCCACACAGCACGACGCCGACATTGGCGTTACTTAAGCCAGTTTTTCATTGGTCTACTTTTCATTAATCCCATCCATCTTTTCTTTCCTCGTTCTCTCCCCCTTCCATCCCTCTGTCACTCTTTCTCTGTACGCTGGAGGTCATTATTACAATATATGAGTGAATGTGTGTGTGTGTGTGTGTGTGTGTGCCAGCTAAGCAAGGACGAGGATGCCCTTCACGGTGCATCATTTGTTAAAGACATGGTTCTTCACGAAGTTTCCCTCCGTTTCCTAAATGTACTCGCTCAGACAAAACATGTTTGGTGTTTGACATTTGCTTCTTCAGTTTTGCAAAGGAGATAAGAAAGTAAATATAACGAACAAGTAATGGAAGTCTGCGGATGGAAATACACTGCCAAATCTTTATGAACGTAGTACTTGGTTCAAACTAAATATAGTAGTTATACTCCATAACCTCATTTTGCAATTAAAAAAATCCACCTTCAGTTAAGGAGAAAGGTGGCTTAAAAAATGACAAACTTTAAACTCACAACACATTCTTGTATTTACAGGAACTGAATGTTTAGTGAACTAGAATGTTTAGCACGTTTGCCTCGTACCTCCAGGCTCGGGGAATCGAATCCCACTTTAGCTCTGTGTGCACGGAGTTTGCATGTTCTCCCCGTGCTTTGGGGGTTTCCTCCCCCAGTCCAAAGACATGTGTTGTAGGCTGACAGCCATTTCCAAATTGTCCGTAGTGTGTGAATGGCTGTGTGAATGTGTATGCGATTGTATCCTGTGATGGGTTGGCACCCCGTCCAGGGTGTCCCCCACCTCATGCCCAGAGTCCCCTGGGATAGGCTCCAGGCTTCCTGTGACCCTGTGTAGGATAAGCAATACAGAAAATGAATGGATGGACAGATGGAATATTTAATAAGGAATAAATATATTCTTGCAGGAAAACAGTGAATGGCATGGTGGTGTGATGCAATCTGACACAAACCGCAGTGTTTTATTTCTCTTATACCACAGCAGTTTATGAAAAATGACATGTTTTAAACAACTTACATTATAGCAGCTATAAACTGTGACCACTTCAGCCTCTATTTCAAGTTAATGAGATAAAACAATGTAACTTGTCACATTACCAAGGAACGAGAACGCACAAAGTCCTCAATCCTGAAGTCTCCCCTGTGGCAGAAAACTGAGTGACTGTTACAAAGCTCTGACACTGGAGACTCCTTCCAAGCATATTAAATAATTCACCTTACAAAAAAACCTTCATTGTGTCAATAATTAGACAGTTTTCTTTGTTAAATAACACATTTGTAAACAGTTTATCCAATAACATTGATAACACTTGATTTCGATGGTCCAGTGTAGAGACTCTGCAGTCAGCAAACCATCTATAGACCATCAGCAACTTTATCAGATGGCCATTACTAACCAGATTATCAGCTAATTTTAAACAAAATGTCTCAGGTTTATGGTTGTCGATGTTTAGTCAATATTCTATACATACTCTATCGACCATGAATCTCTACCTTTTTTTGGTTCACTTTATTTAGATGGTCTAGTTTATATCTCTTGTTATTTATTATTATATTATCTATAGCTTATTGAAACAATTTCAAATTCAGTTAATCGGGAGGCTGTGGATCAGGTGGTTGAGCGGGTTGTCCACCAATTGTAGGGTTCGATTCCCGGCCCGCATGACTCCACATACTGAAGTGTCCTTGAGCAAGACACTGAACCCCAAGTTGCTCCCGATGGCAAGTTAGCACCGTGCATGGCAGCTCTGCTACCATTGGTGTGTGAGTGTGTGAATGAGACACAGTGTAAAGTGCTTTGGATAAAAGCACTATATAAGTGCAGACCATTTATCTGGAATCTATTACATTTTTTACATGTTGTTGAAAGGTAGATACACCAAATGACATTGTTGAGAATCAGCTGATCAGCTGCTTTATGAGAGTTCTGAGTTTTTACATTGGACCATCACCAGGATAGTTGAGATATTTTTAGTCTTGGTTTGAATACGGGCTGTTGGAAGAATTTTTGTATTCGATATTTACATAAAAATGTACTCAGTGTTACTCAAACACACACTGCCCATCGTGCAGCATCCTTTGAAGAGCGAAACATGTTTACGGTCTCATTAATGGTCTACAGATAAAAGGAGGTACTGTATGTGGTGGAGTGTGAGGCAGTAAAACAGTGGATTGATGTTATATTGAAGTGCTTTAAATGTTGCTTGAGAGAACTGCTTCTGTCAGAGAAATACGAAGGTGCGGTTGAAATTTGAGTGTTCGGCAAACAATATACGTTTATATGCATTAACGTTTATGTCTTAATTGTGTGACTTACTCACAGCAGCAATTACAATCATTGAATTCTTCAAAAATGTCAATACAATGCACAAGGCACTGCACAGTATTATTTTTACTAGTATTATAACTAGGAATGTACTTTTCATGAGAGAATTCAATTAAAAATATTCCCAAAACACACTCAGGGCAAGATTTGAGAATTAGCAGTGCATGACACAACTTGTGACACACACACACACACACACACACACACACACACACAATCTGAGGCTTCATAGTTCTAACAAAGAGAGCTACAGGGACCCCCAAGCAGCCTGACAGGACTTCAGGAAATGACGTGGATGTTACACTTGTTGTGTTTAGGTAAGTGTGAGTCATTGTCACTCATACACATCGGTACAAAAACATGGATGGTGTTTAAGCTGCTGCTCGTCATCATAAACACTTTGTTCTATCCATGTCTTGTCTCGCCATTTTTTTTTCCTTTTTCTGCAGAACCAAGGCTCTCCCCAGACACAGACGCCTGACCCATTTAAACAGAAAGAGAGAAAGACAGAAAGAGAGAACAAGAGAGAGTGCGATACACACACACCACCACCACCACCACATACAGTATACACACACATGTTAATGATTAAACCTGAATTCCATCTGCTCCATCTTTGTATTTGGAAAAGACTGAAAAATGACCAGTGCGCATATCATTTGTTGAATACACACACACACACACACACACTCAAACAATATAAATGCTTTAATCATCCTCTATAGTGCACTCACACTCACACACACTTTAATGAAGATCGATTTCTGCGTCTGACTCACTAAATGAATGATCTTTTCTTTGGCTCTTAAGCGAGGTTCATTAAAATCGTCTTATGCTGAGTGCTGGCCCTCTAGCTCTTTCTCTCTCTCTCTCAACGCCTCTCTAAACACACACACACACATACACACACACACACACACACACACACACACACAGGCTCCTAAGACACATTTGGCCATCATCAGGTTAAAATCTGCACCGATGTAGGAACAATGGTGTACACACACACACACTCTCCTGTTTTTAGGACATCCTAAGGAAAAGAGTCTCAGTGGAGAATGACACCCGTGTGTGTCCTGTGTGTTTTGACATAGACTTGGGTGAAATCTGCTGACTCGCCATCATGACTTTTAAAATGAGTGCAGCACTGCTGCCACCTAGTGTCATGCTTCTCAAAGTGGAGTCCACAATGTACAGCCAACAGATCTGTGATTATCCATCCATCTATTTTCCATACCGCTTATCCTACACAGGGTCATGCGGAGTCTGGAGCCTATCTCAGGGAGCATGGGTCACAAGGCAGGGGACACCCTGGACAGGATGCCAATCATCACAACCACACACACACTACAGACAATTTGGAAATGTAAGTCAGCCTACAGCGTTTCCCCCTTGAAAAGGGGGGAACCAGAGTACCTGGAGGAAACCCCTAAAGCACAGGGAGAACATTCAAACTCTGCGCACCATGGAAGAGGCAGGATTTGAACCCCCGAACATGGAGGTGCAAGGCAAACATCCTAACCACTAAGCCACCATGCCCCGCAGTCTTATTTATTTCTTTATTTATTTACATTTCATTATGGTATTGGAACATCAAAGATGTTGAATCTATTGGAGTATTATAATTAGACTCCCTAATGACCAATCACTTAAATTGAATGAGCTCAATAACTTAAAATCAGTTCAGCTGTGTAATAATGAAGGAAAAATACTGGAAATGTGACACAAAGTGTTTTAAATGTACATGTATTCACTTGCCACTGGTTTGGAACCTCAGATTCCAACATTGTTTGTATTTGTCAAAGCTAACAGTTCACTAAGACTTATTATTGTACCTAATACCTCTTATACCACAACACTGTTGAATTCTCAATTCTGATTAATTTTTCAATTACAACAGCTCTGATTTTCGATTATTTCCATCTGCGAGGCAAATCACAGGTTTATATGAATGGATTTGTTCTAATACTTTATCATTTCTAATAGTAACAACTAAATCATAGGGACTTGTATAGTGGACGCTATACATAAACAGATTAAAAATATGTGTATAATTGATTAAAAAAAAAGTTTCATGTGAGTATGTCTGTTTAGCATTTTTCTAAAGGAGTCTCCAGTGTCAGCACTTTGTAACAGGTAAAGCTACAGTATAACTAAGCTTTCTGATCCAGGGAAGTCCTTGGGATGGAGAACTTTGAGATTTCTTGGAAACATGACAAGCTGAATTTTTTAGCGAGAAAAAGAAAGGCCAGTGAAGAAGTTGATATAATGTTAGTTCCTGTAATTAGTTACTTGTTTCAAAGATGCTGCACAACATTAAACGTAACTCTAAATGGATTAAAATGTATGAAATGTCTTTTAATAAATGAAATTTGCCGTAGTATGTGAAGAACAAAACGCTTCAGGACACGGTTTTTGGAAAATAATTACTTCAAGGTGGTAACAGTAACGCCCCTTCACATTGGGCCGCATCACTTCACCCAATCATTGATTATATTCCTATAACAGCACACCCCCAAGTTTTTAGTCCTTATGTATGTACAGTTTCATGTAATCGGTTTCGTTACTGTTAATTGTGTAATATATGTATATATACACACTATAATAATAATAATAATAATAATAATATAATATAATATTATAATATATAATATACACATTTATACATAATAATACATAAAATATAATATAATATAATATAATATATTACTTTCTATTGTCAAGAAATCACAACACTTGAAAACCCAAATTCCATTTGGAATGTGACTTTATTGCAAAATGTGCTTTGATATGAAGGAATGTACCAGAACACGATAATATTAATAATAAAAATAGAAATCACAATACAAAACCCTTCAACATTCCCTACACCAGACTTTTAATACTCCTGGTTTTCTACCTTTTAAGACAACGGATGCGACATTATTCCAGGTTAAATGTATGAAAATTATTTAGCAATGAGTTAAACAAGGTTAAACACGAATCGAATAAAGTGGCTGTGTGCGCCAAAATCTCCAAACTTTACAAACAGCACATCGTACAAAAACTAGTCTAGACGTTATTAGACGTAACGCGCTAAACGGTTATCATCGAAATCCTCCGCATGAATCAGTGTGATTGTCCTCAGGACCGTGCTGGTAATCAGTGCGCGATTTGCGAAAGTTGTTTTTAAATGAACGCTGACTGGCTGCATATCAAACCTCATTGTGTTCTTTCAAAGTGCTACCATCCAGTACTTTCTCAGTTTGCTCTGTCAAATACACTCCTTGGGATTTTAGCTTATTATCTTATTCATACAAGATGATTTTTACAAAAGTCAGTTAAATGTAATGTACCGCTGAAAAACATCATGACTGACCCTATATATAGGTTTGGCGTCATTTATTGCTTGACGTCTGTGCTAGCATTAACTTTCGCTCCCTCTGACATTTTATTTAAGACACATTTTGTGGTCTTCACATGATTCGGATCAGATGTGTGGCTTCATAGAAGAGGAATAAAATAATGTGCAAAACTGGAAAGCAGGCTTGATGCATGTTCCACATCACTGCTTTACGACAGAATGAGAGCGTCAGTATCGTTTCAATAAATTAAACAGCAGTACAAGTGATCCCAAGATAAATACGGAATTCCACGATGGTACGTTTTAGTCTGAGCAGGTTGCCGTTATATCCAAATTAGCCCGAAGAACAAACCTGATCTGGTGTTTCAATACAAGGTCAGGCAACAAAGCTTTCAATCATTACCGTCTGTCCTTGATAAGATATGTGTATAATAATAAATTATACAATATGGTGATATGTAGCATGCACAGTATTGCTGTTACTCAGGTTTCAAATGCATGTTCTTCTCTGAGAATCCCAGAATCACTTGATTATGTTCACTAGACGAGGGTGAACATGAAAGTTTAAGAAATGACGTGGAGAGAACTTCTGCAGAATTCAAGTAAAAAACAGTATTGTGATAATATTCTAAATCCTTCCATATTTTTCATGATATTTTCCTTTTCTGTATATTACCGTCTACAGTACCTGTCTAGATGATGTCCACATTGAGTGGACCTTTGTGTGAATGTAGACCACGGGATAGTAGTAAAGGCCCATTCACAATGAACACGAAACGTCTATCCATCCATCCATTCATCCATTTTCTGTACCGTTTATCCTCCACAACATCTATGAACAAAGCACATGCAAATTCTAGTGCTGATCCGTCCATGAACGTGACAAACGACATGTGATCATGAACCGACCAGCCCCCGAGCGGCACTTCACCATGTGTTTACTTTCAGATTCTTATTTCGTTACTTCCTATTGAATTCATCAGAGCTTCAATTACTGGCTCCATTAAACAAACCCACGTTTCCTTTAGCTCGGTCATTGTGTAGCCACTGTCACTCTTTATGCTCTGGCAGAGACGCTAACAAATGCTCAGCCGTCATTTTCATGACTTTTGATGTCAAGAGAACCTGGTTTGTTATGTTTTGTGGCATCTAAAAAAATTAAAAAATCGAGTCGGCATCAGGAAAAAAATGACACACCATTGGATTACACCGACGTCGGGCTCCATGTGCTGATGGGTTCTATTTTTCTGAAAAACACCCTCTGTTGTGCAGATCTTAGAAGATTTTAGGGTTCGCCCAGAGGGACAAATCAAATGGTGCTAACTAGAAATTATTTTTCTAAGATTGTAGAAATGCATGCGTTCATTTTAAGATGCTGTTAGAAGATTTTTTTGTTAAATCGTAGTTGGTGTGAACAGGCCTTAAGATATTCTGTTGAGAGGAATTGTTGAAGTTGTTGAGGGTAGTCTGGATGCAGATATGACACTGTATACAGCAGAGAAAACTCCACAGAACACCAACGTGCAAATCCGATGGATCCCCAAGGCACTGTGCATAGCTTCACATACAAGTGAACTTGTGAGACCAATTAAAAATGTTCCAGACCGCATGTTTAGCACAGCATTAACTGTTAGAGTTATTCAAAAGAAAACACAATCAAAGTACTAAATACAGAAACCACTAACAGATAATAAAAACGCAAATAAAACAACAAAAAAAACAAAACAAAAATATATTCGTTTTTTCTCTCTGTCTTACTGACTGTCCATCTGTCTCACTGTTAATAGTTTTGATGGCAGGCTTGATGGTAGCTGGTGGCATTCACAATACTGAACATGTCCTTTCGTACAAAGGACAAGAAATTACCCAGAGGGCACAGCGGCTGAGTGGAGTGGCGGTCATGGTTGCGGCAGAAGGCAGTTTCAAAGGTCAAGTCCTCTCCGTTATAGAGCACACGAACGTAAGCATTCGCCACACCTCCTTGCGTTCCCTTCCCCTTCACATCCGGACTCTTCCACAGCTCAAACACCAAGCGAGCAGCGAAACGTGGAAACCCTGCCCCCTCCAGGCCCAGGGCACTTAGCACTGGCGCCATGGTGATGTCATGGGCGGAGGCCAGTGCGAAGACAGGCTCACTGTTGCCGTGGGCAGCTTTCTCCATGCGTATCGCTGTCCGGTTCAGGAAAGGATGTGCTGCAAGTATGGCAAAACGCCGGTAAATCCCCGCCTCCTTCCGCTCCCGCTCGTCATCTCTCTGCTGCTGGCGAATCACAGCAAAGTGCTGCAGTGTTAGACACGCCCCCTTTTCAGACGCAGGAAATGCATGCGGGCTGGCACAGGGAAATGGCAGGCCATGGCAAAAATGACACAGCAGCGCATCTATCGGATTGGCCGCCCGCATCGTGCGTGTGGCCACGCCCAGCGCCTTTGCCATGGCGACATAGGTCTGCTCAAGTTCGGCATTAGAGGTGCGAAGGCGGTATTGACGACGCTGCTCCTCATCCAGAAAGAGGCTCCGTGCTGGACACTCACACCACGTGCCGCAGAACATAGTGCTCCTCTGGTGCCACACCGTCACTTTTGACCAATCAAAATTGGGCAGGAAACCATAGAGCAGAGCCAAGCCACTCTGCAGGGTGCGGCTCTTAGCGGTGGTCTCCACCCACAGCTGCTGTGATGACCAATCAGGAGGAAGCAGCTTGTGGTGCTTGAGGTAAGCCTGGTGCAAGAGCTCGCCGTTTTTTAAATGCTGGACCACACCTGAAATAGAGAGAGGAGATATACACAAAGAAGATACAGACAGGAACAAAGAGAAAGAAAGTAGAGGGAAAAAATGATAAAGAGAAAGAGTGAAGAGAAGGACAGATAACAAGGTAGAGCAAGAGAGAGCGAGAGAGAGAGAGGGAGAGAGAGAGAGAGAGAGGTATTGATGCTGATGATGATCTTAAGTGGCACACGACTTTTTATCACCATACAGAAAGTGACCTATAGTGTGTCAACCATTTTGTTGTATTGTTAAGAATTCTTTTCTGAAAATCTCACTTGCTAAATGGTTCAGTCCTGAATCCTTAAAGATGTTGCAATTTGTCCCTCTGCTTTCCCTTTCAAAGAAGGTCCACATAGAACCAATTTAAGATTTGAGCAACCCTTAACTAGCCAAAGAACACTTGACACACCTTTTTTCCTAAGTGTGTATACAGTACACTATAAAATGCAAATATAAGAAAAAATACAAGTGCTATCTTTACTTTACATAATGTTCATATGTTCATAGACGTGTGTGTGTGTGTGTGTGTGTGTGTGTGTTCCTGTGATACAAATGCTCACCCCTGCAAGAAGAGAAAAGCAGTGTGTTGGCATATGCTCACAAACTATTCAAGTGGACACATCACAAATGGTTAAAAAAAAAAATTTTCACACTGGTCATCTGTAACATAGATTATTAGAGATGAAACTCAGGGTGTGCGTGTGTGTGTGTGTGTGTGTGTGTGTGTAGACTGCACAGATATTGGCTACCTGTCTGTGTGAGCTCGCCCAACTCACAGCTGCTGTGATTGGGTACTCGGGCCAGTGAGCCCAGTGATGCGTCCCAGTGACCACGCCCACCCTGGGCCATGTGACTGATAAATGAGGCCAGCAGAGGGTGAGAGGGCTTTCTGAAAAACAACAACAACAATAAAAAAAATTTAAAAATTTAAAAAAATAGTGTGAGAATGGGGATGAGGGGAAAAAGCAAGTTGTAATAGGTTCTCTTCACCACTAGAGGGCATTAATGCAATACACTGTACATGATGTAAACTCACCAGATCAACAAAGTTCAAGTGTGTGTGGGTGTTTAAAGAAAGCTTGTTAGAGATCAAGAGAGCAAAAAAAGAGGGTTAGAGAGAGAGAGAGAGAGAGAGAGAGAGAGAGAGAGAGAGAGACTGAAAAAAGATGAAGATTGTGAGGATTAAATAAAATTATGATTTATGAAGATTATAATACATCTGTACCAACTTGGATATATTATGGGATTAGGTTAATAACTTTTCATAGTCCATCTGGCTTCTGAGAACCGTGATTGGTCAGGAGACCAGATTGAAACCAGGACAACAAACACTTTCATATCAAAGAGAATGTGCAAGAAAGCAGTGCAGAGGAGTAGAGAGAATAATACAGTTACAGAGAGTCAACTCTAACCACACACACACACACACACAATTAATTCAGTCACAGTTTGTTAGCCGCAGTTCTGCAGCTTTTGAAACTGAGAGAAACACTCAGCCTTGCAGTGATTACTGCAGTGTCTTAATACATAAGAAGACAAGTACAATGGAATACTATACTATTCAATTGTGTGTAATATTTACATATTCAAAAGCAAAAAAAATTACATTCAAATATTAAATCATTAAAATTTTCACATTATTCACCCGACATACATAGAGCTGTAAAAAAGTATTTCCTGATTTCTTGTTTTTTGTGTGCATCTCATACTACATAGGTTTAGATTTTCAAACAAAATACACACGAGCTCACAGATACTGTTACATCATATATCAGTTTCTGTGAGGATAAGTGCATTCCTACTAGAATTTATATAACATTTAACAACGACAAACCGTTCATCCTCATCATTTCTGGAATTTCTTTCTACTTTGGCATAGTGTGTTACTCAGTAAGACTTTTAACCAACTTCATGCTGTTGAAAAAGTTCTATTTAAGTGTTGATTTGATTGAACAGAGTTTGCAGTAATCAGGCCTGGTTGTGTCTAGTCCAGCTGAACCCCATTATGAATGCAGTTTCATATATTTGACGAAGTAGTAACTACGGGGGCAAATACATTTTCACACAGGCCCAGTTGTTATTGGAAAACATTTTTATAAATAACATTATCATATAAAACTGTATTTGGTGTTTATTCAGGTTGCCTTTGTTTTATCTTAGATTGTAATTTCTGAAACAATTTAGCATAACAAGAAGAAATCTGTTTTTGTGAATCACAGCACTGTATATTCCTAAACTTTCTGTGCTTTTCCATCACTAAAGGACCCAAGTGCTTTATACAGTATCTGCACATATGTGTAAGAGTGATTGGCTGGCGTTTGTTTTTTTTTCTTTCTTTCTTTCTTCTGACTGAAAACTAACACTTTCTAATGAGGCTAAAGTGTGACAGTTTTCCCCTTTTGATGTAACGTGGGCATGGCTAATCTGGTCTATATGGAGCTTGCCTGTGAGGTGACAGTGTGCAGTCGATGGCTGGTCTCTTGGTCTGAGGGATGGTGTACAGCGGGTAACGGTCGCCATGGCGAATCATCACCTGCACAAACAGTAGCTTGTAGTCTGCCAGACTGTGACCTACACACAACAAAACACACACACAGGATAAACAAAGTGTGTGTGCATGTGTGCTTATCATCCTGTCTGAACTCAAATGATGGGCTGAGTTTCACATATACGCTGCATATATTTATGTGTGGCTTGGGGTGGGGGGTGTATATCTCACCCTCGCGTGTGTGTTCTGTGTGATTGGGCAGGTTGCAGTATCGGTAAGCATCACTGATCGGGTCAAGCTCTGGTGACTCTGTATGGACCACTGGGTTTACTCTTTTCCTGTTTTTACCAAGCGTCCCATCTTCTGTCAATGGAGTGGTTGGTATCGGTTGTACTGAGAGAGAGAGAGAGAGAGAGAGAGAGAGAGAGAGACAGAGAGAGAGTTTTAAATCTGCAGCACACACACCCAAAAAAACATAGCCTTCCTTAGATAGACTGAAGCCTCAGTGTCCTTAGCTAACATTGCAGCTTTGTGTGAAGTACACTTCAGCATGCTACTCGTTTCTCACACACTCTTTATACTCTCATGCCCTCTTTTTTTTTTTTTTTTAAGAATGTAACCCTTTCTATTCAAGGCAATTTCCTGCTCTTTTCTAAAAGATATTGTGTTGCATCTTTGCGTAATGCATTTCCACAAAAAATATAGGTACATGCGTACTGAAGTGTGCATACAGCGGCTGAGAATTGGCGCAGATCTATATATGTACATTGTGTTCTTATTTTAAACAGAACAAAACGAACCTTGTGACCTTATGTAAAATTTCCTTTACACATTCTACCACACCCATGAACTTTCAAGCCAAACCAACACCCATGAGTTGACGCACTGTAGATAATGACGCCAATCACAATGACTCGTCATGGTAGCTAATTATAAAAATTATAAAAATCTTAAATAGACCTGTCATGCACACTGCCATCAGAAACGACTGGACACCTGCTGCTTTGTCATTTGATAATATAATCATGTGCGTTACTTTGCTTAGGAAAACTAGAATGTTTTAAACAAAGAGCTTTCTAAGAAGATCACACTTATCCTTTAATAGTTGATGAGAAGTATATAGAAGCACCACTTTCTCTGATTCTCTGGATCTCATGAGCTATAGTGGTACAGAATGACATTACTTATATTGATGGATATAATCAACTATTTCAGATTTCCTTATCCTAGCATCAAAAACCTATTTATTATGAAGGTCTAGACTGTGTTGCATTTTTTAAACTGTGTTGCATAGTATTTAAACTGTGTATGTATTTTTAACAAGACTTTTTACCTTTTTAATTGTTTGCATTTATTTTTTAAAAATATTCTTTAGTGGTGTAAATAATTTTGCTGCATACAGTGCAGTGCAAATATATTTTTGCTCTTTTACTTATTACTGTAAGAACATCAAATAGTAAAAGAAAGAAATAAAGAAAGAAAGAAAAAGAAAGAAAGAAAGAAAGAAAGAAAAAAGAAAGAAAGAAAAGCATTCAATATTTCTCTAACAAATTTAACATTTTGGAAAATGTATGTCAGAATATATAAAGAGAGACAAAATGTATATAAATCATTTAGCATACCTAAAACTTTTAACACAGTAATCTATGCTTTTGGAGGATAAAATGCTATTGATTAAAAAAAAAAAAAACGGAGAGCTACAAATTCTGAAGAGAATTTTTTTTTGTATGGTTGGCCCAGTTGTTTGAGTGGACATTTTAAATCATTTTTTAAAAATACTGTGCATAATAACTGTAGAGTTGATTGTATTGTTTGTCCCACACCCACACACACAAAACTGAAAAACACCAACTTCATTTTACATTTCAGAAATTTCTGAAACTTCGTACAGTCAGAATGCATGAAGAAACAGCACTTCATTACACTGTCTCTACTGACTCTAAACATCTTACAGTCAAGAGTTTGAAAGAATTCAACAGTCTGGGAAATATACTTCACGCTTCTCGTCAATGCAATTCAAAGCAAGTGCCCCAGACTGAATAAGCCAGACAAAAAACGCACACAAAAAACCCCAACACATCCAAACTATCCAAACACTGTCTCATGCAGATGTTGAAACCAAAGATACACCCTAACGCATCAATTTAACATCACATGAATTCAAACTTACCCACAAACAGGACAAGTAGAAGATGTGTCTGGAAGTAGGCCGGCATTTTGGAAGTGTGTGTGTGTGTGTGTGTTTTACTGAGAACATCTGCAAAGCATCTGAATGTGTTTCTGTGTGTGTGTTTCCACTTCTCACTGAAGTCTATTCAAAATCAAGCCCCTTTCCCTTATTCCCACCTGTCTGCACACTCTGGCCAATCCCATTACACACATAGCCCATAGCAGGTCCCCAAATAGCAGGAGCCAGACAAAGAGCTCTTTGTAGGCTGTAGCTTTACCACAGACTACAAGTAAGTATAGAGAAAAGGAAAGCGATGGAGAAACCGATGTCTCCCTCCGGCTAAAGGAAGCCCTGAAGCTTGTTTTTATACCCTGACCTTTTTTTGTGAGTGTAGGCGCTTATATTACCCTGCAGCATAAAGATGTGCTCTTCAAACGGTTGCCTCGTTGGAACTGAATCCCTACTGCAATCATATAGATTGGTATTTTAGTTAAATGTGTTAACTCAGGGCTATATACAAATATGAACTCAGTTTGTGATCTCGTTTTGAACTTGGTCTGATATGAAAATATTAAAGGATGACAATGTGGTTCCTGTAAATGTCAAGCTTTCAGGTTTAAGCGATCTTAATTAACTGAAGTCATGGTGTTCTGATTCTATTTACTCAGTACTAAATTACAAATTGAGAGTCCGATACTGAAATCCCACTTGTGTTTACTTGTGATATATGAGGGCTATTCACTATAGCTAGTGCAGTCGATGGATTTGTAGGATATGATGAGGATGCGGGCTGTTGTCCAAACAACATGCATGTCCTACACAAAGTATTACTGATGTTGAGCTTACTTTACTCATTATTTCCTTTCTTTCCATACTATATATAACGAAGTCACCGCTTAGTGTCCATGATAATTATGTTCATTTGTTAATTCTACTGTCATATATCATATATTTACTTATTTGATTTGCCATGCACTGATTTATCATTATTCAGATTGTTCTAGCTTAATTCATTAAGTGCCCATTACTCATTTGTGATCTGCTTTTGATTGGTCTTGCTGTTGCACAGATCTGGCAACCCTGCTCACTACGCACTCATTACTGTGCAGCGGCACGTCCCGGCGAGCTGAAAGACAGAACGACAGAGTTTCAAATGAAATTCCATCCTACATTCAGCCTGCTTTCAGCTCCTGTTTGTAAAGAATGAATAAGTAATGGGCTCACTGTGACTGAGAGAGAGAGAGAGATATTTGAAAGAGAACGAGAGAGATGTGAGAACAAAGGTAACAGAGAGACTCAGGAGAGATTAAAGCAATGTAAATTCTGATAGCCAAAACCACAAATATAGACATACACGAATAATGTGACCCATCCTGATGTGTTCAAGGTTAATATAATGAAACTATCAATCAGGAGAAGGATCTAGGATCAGGAAAGAGTGCCCTCTATAATATTTCTGTAAGAGCTCAAGGACAAACAAACAAACCTGTGCTGTTAAATGTGCTTTTGTGTGCTACAACCTTTTACTATCATTCATTGCCTTCATACTGTTACAACAGAGATTAGAGCTCACATGGAGCCTTAATACTGGAGATTCAGTCTGGGAAAGAATACGTGGAGTTCACACATGTAAACAACCATACAAACACACATTATTCACTGGTCTGACAACCTGATTTGTCAACCCAAAGACCTACATTCTTTCCACACTGCTGGAACTGCACGTCCTCTTCGACATTTAATAAATACCGTAACGACTCCGCCTAATCGCTTCTGCCTAACTGCGTCCTAATCTTCCTAACTGTTCCAACCACAACTGACTGAATGAAGGATCGACTGATCTGTCGCTCACTAAAATATATCCTTACTTCTAAATCTAAACAAACTGTAGCAATATGATAAACTAGTAATCAAAACCAACTATAAGGAGAAATAATGAACAGGTATCTAAAAATGGCTGACAATCATGAAAAATATGCTTTCATATGCTTTTAAAATCTGCTTTTCTGAAAAAACATCATGTGTAAAACGTGTAAAAATGTACACATTGCCAGTAAAACGTTTTAAACATCTATAGTTTCTTATGTTTTATACCACAGTGAACGATAACTTTACATGAATGTGCTCATTCTAATATGTTATTGTTTCTATGGTAACAGCTCAATCACAGGGACTTGTATGGTGGACTTTCAACATAATCTGAGGTTTATAATATTCAGATTGAAAAAAAAAAAAAGAAAGTGTTAATATTTAAAAAAGAATAATGGTGAATATGGCTTGCTGTAGTGAACAGTTTCTGTAAGATTTACGGAAGGTGTCCGTGCTTTTTAGGAAAAGTTTTTAAGACAGGGGACTTTGCAGTTTCAGATTTTCTCTGTATCAGGACAAGCTGCATCTTATTAACGTCAAGAGAGAAAAAAAATCCCAGAGAGGCTGATGAAGGGAACGAGTTTTTATAGCCGATGTAAAACAGGAACAGGAACTAAGTTGATTTGCGGATGTTCCACAGCATTAAACGCAAGTATAAATAGTAAAGACGTGACATGTCATTTATTAACTGTAAATGTAAAGGAAAAAGGTATTCGCTGCCAAATTGCTCTGGTATAAAAGGAATATAAAGAACACTTTGGGATGTGCTGTTATGGGAGAATAATCCACTTCAGAGTAGTAACAGTATCTTCGCTTCACATCGGTCCGAATCATTGATTATTTTCCTATAACAGTACATCCTGAAGTGTATTTCTTGCTTAATCACTATTACTGATAATATACTGATAAAATAATCACTCAGTACGTTTACATGGACAACAATAATCCGATATTAACCCGATTAAGACGATACTCTGATTAATAAACTACCATGTAAACAGCGATTATTGATGACCTTAATCCGACTATGGTCATACTCGAAGTAAACACAAATGGAATTAAGACGTGTGGGGTATTCCTGTTTTAGTCGCATTATCAAAGTGCATTACAGACATGTACACACCTTAATCACACTATTAACGTCGTGTGGGTGTTTTCACTGCATTCTGCGACAGGACACGTACACACACAGCAGTGCTCAACCATTTAACGGCAAACAAGAGCGCACGGCTGCATCCCAAACCACGTAGTTATCTACTATATAGTAGGATAAATATATGCATCTCAGCTACTATATAGTAAGTAAGTACGCGGTTTGGGATGCAGCCCACGGCTTCAAGCAGTCGTCTATTTGCACGTACAGCATGACAAATAATTAACTGCACTTGAAGCGTTCGTAAAAATTTAAATAAAAACTCCCAAAACTGTACACGGTACCATAACGAAGACAAACCGTATGTCGATACGTGGAATTCTGGAGGGACGTCGGACGGCGTGGCGCGGTGACGTAATGACGTGTGTCATTAATCCATCTATGTTCTATAACATGTAAAACCTGAACATGAAAGGAATATTCTAAAAGAGACTCATGTAAACACCTTAACCAGAATATTGTCTTATTCAGAATAAGGTCAGTAATTAGATTACTGCTGTCCATGTAAACGTCGTCAGTGATAAATCACTTCAATAAGCAAAGCTGAAGCTTTGTGGAACTTATGAACTGCTCACTCTCAGATCCTAATGCGACTCTAAATGAGTGCTTTATTAAATGCAGACATGCTTGGAGGATAAAGCTGTTAATCCTAGAGATCGATAATCCTATAGACTCAAACACATTGCTAGTACTAACTGTAAAGGATATGGATAATAAAGCATTTTTACCCCCAATACACCAAGCTATAATTTCTTGACATATTCACAAATTATGATGAGAAGCAGTTTGATTTGATTTAAAATGTTTGTTAATATTGTAAACTGTTCCAAATTGTTGCCATAAATATTCATTTTTCCAACTCTACTGTGTTAAACAATTTAGTTTTTTAAGACATTAAATAAAAGGACCATAAAAACTATGAAACGCTGCTACACACTACAATACACTAATCTACACACTGTGATGTGTGTACTGTCAAAATGCCGTCAGGTTTCATGATATGATATTTTTGATGTCGTGTATATGCCCCGTTCTAATGTCGAATGAATACAGTCTAAGAGAAATTATCCCCACTGGGGACACACTCACACACACGCACACACACACCTATGGAAATTGCTCTAAATTTCTACCGCATATAAGGACTATCAAACAGGATGTCAGCAGACACAACCACACGCCCACACACACACTTACAGTATTGAATGCTGAAGCTTAGCACAGCTAGCACCACACCAACCATCAACAAAAGCAAGTAGCGGTTCCGTGGTAGCATTGTGTTGTGATTGGTTCAGACACCTGTCCATCAGCCATCCATGCACCGCCCACCTTTTTGCCACCTGAACACAAAAGAATGATCAATTAAATACAATTCAGCCCTTTAAACATATGCTGAACATGTGTAGTCGACTAAACACAGACAGAGAGACACACACACACACATCTCAGTAGTGTAATAGCCTACAGGGAGGGGAATGTCCAACACAACACTCACACATACTGTATTTAGCTCGTATGTACAATTACAGAGAGGTCCTGTGAAGAATATTCTCTCTCTCTGACTCACACACATGCAAAACCTGGCCGTCCATTATCACCACACCGCACTAGTAACGTATCATTACGCTGAAACAGAGACACCATGATCACAGGATCACAGCTTCAATCCAAACTCTTTGCTCATTCTTTCCAGAGCCAGTCACTTGCTCGTGTTTCAATGTTTTAAAACTGGCAGCTTTGGATTGCAACCAGGAAGTTAATGCGGCCAGCGTAAGGGATGTTTATAACCATAAGTTTAACATGATGAGAACTGCATGTCTAAATCATCACACACTCACCTCGAACCATTCTTTGGTTCAGGTATCATCATTTGTATATACATAGATTAAAACAGTACAGTGTGTGGGTTGAAATTTTATTAAACTTAAAATAAAATAAAATAAAAAAAACGGCACAACCCTGGCTCTGCTTAGAAGCAAGCAATGAAGAATCCAAGAGTAACCCTGCAGGAGCTGCCAAAATCCACAGCTCAAGCGGAAGAAGCTGTTCACAGGACAAACATAGCTTGTACACTCCAAAAAAAAAAAGGTTATTATGGCACAGCCATATGAAATTTGACAAAACGCATCCCGAATACTCAACAAGCACGCTGGAAATAGTTCCCTGGACTGAAGAGGGCAAAACTAGTCCAAACAAAGTGCTGCATCTGGTGGAAACCGTACACTGCACATCAGCCTGAGAACATCATCAGTACAGTGAAGCATGGGGGCGGTAGCATCGGGTTGCAGGTCACCCTCAGCCTCTGTGTGTGTGTGTGTGTGTGAACAATAATGGGAATAATGATGGGAAAATGTATTTAGCAAAAATCACACAAAGGTAACAACAGTGTGAAATCTGTAAAAATTTCATTTGGAATATTTAACTTGAATACTGACCTGTAGAAATAAACACTCTACTGCCCTTTACACTGTGTCTCATTCACCCATTCACACACACACACACACCGATGGTAGCAGAGCTGCTATGTAAGGCGCTAACTTGCCATCAGGATCAACTTGGGGGTCAGTGTCTTGCCCAAGGACACTTCGGCATGTGGAGTCACGTGGGCCGGGAATCGAACCGCCAACCCTGCGATTAGTGGACAACCCACTCAACCACCTGATCCACAGACGCCACAATAAGTAACAACAAGTTCCGAAGACAAAAGCGTGGTCTCTGACGTTTACACTGTAATACACAAACATAACCCTGCTGGAAAACAAACAGAAACTATCACAGAAATTCTAATGGTTGCCACTATACATACCATTACAATCCATCAGCTGTTAACCATTAAAACCATTACCATTAATGGTGTCCACTAGACATAACATGCAACCAATAGAAGGCAACAAATTACCAGTAGAGACCCACAGGGACCGTTACAGTTTCCATTAAAACCAATACAACTCCCATTATAACCATTAAAACAAATTCTAGAATTACAAATTCTATGAGGGGTTTCTATTTATTTATTTATTTATTTATTTATTATTTCAGTAGGTAATAGTTTACCCACATAGACACCACACACACACACACACACACACACACACACACACACACACACACACAAAGTCTTCCCCAAACAGTGATGCACTAAACGGCACACAGCACAGTGCACATCTGCACAGCATTAACATCTGCCTGTGCTCTGCTGAGACAATGTCCACGTTTACAGTCTCACTATGACGAAAAAACACCGTTTCCAAAACAGACAAGAAGTCGAGTGCGGCATCACACAGTGCTGTTACAGTCAGAAGGAAAGAAATTCAAACATAACGCAGCTTTACCTGCAGATTAACACACTCAGCTCTGCAGACTGGAGAGAACAGACCGGAATCAACACCAAAGCAGAGCAGCTGGAGCTCGGGGTTGCCAGATTGTTACGATGTCGATTTGAGGAGTGGTCGTTTACCAGTGTCAAAATTACAGTTAATGACTAAGGATGTAATTAAATAGATAGTTCACCCAAAAATGAAAATTCTCTCATCAGTGACTGACCCTCATGGACTGACTTCTGGGACACAATTGAAACCAGTGGGTTAATTCCAATTTCATGAAGCAATATGAATATTTAATGCAGAAGAAGAGTAACGTTGTACACAAACTGAGTCACATAGAACAATATTTATAACAAAGATGTCTGCAGATTTCAACATAGAGGTGGATTTGCATTTTTTTTGTCCGCTCTCGTGTCAACAACAACACACACGCATCATGGTTCTCTCTGTGATCTATGCGGAAGTTAAGGTATTTTCTAATAAAGACTTCATTTTAGGGTTTTTTTTGAGCACACATAGCATTCGTATCACTTCAGAAAATTGGGATTAAACCACTGGAGTCACATGAATAAATTTAGCAATAGGTTACGAATACAAATAAAAATGATAAATACACAGTAAATCAGCACATCAGCCTGAGAACACCCTCAGCACCGTGAAGCATGGTGGAGGTAGCACTATGATGATTGTCATTGGTCATTGACTGGTGGATGGCCTCCTTTAGGCAGAGTCGCAGTCTAGATAGATAGATAAATAGAGATACTTAGAAATTACTTTGTTTACCTTTAAGCCTTTGTTTTATTGTTTTGTCTGTTTTTAATGTGGATCTAATAAAGATGTGAATCAAAATAGATAACACTAGATTCAGACGTTACCTGAAATCAACACACAGTACTTACTGAGTAGATTCTGGCTTCTTAAAACACGATTATGTCATTATAAGTAAAGCATGATAGATCATTTTTCCATTCATAAATGGAAAACAGAAATCCATTCCAGATACAGCAATCTGGTTATATATAGCGATAATTATATTTCTAAGCTTTTTGGGTCAGGAATTACATCAAAGTTACTACAGAAAAAATTTTACAAGAGGTGGAGGGTTCCTAGGGGATTTTTGTTGTATTGAAAGTTTCCGTTAAGAAAACTTAATTATGTGGCTCTAACTTTCCTGAAAGATTACAAAAAACTACATAGTGCTTACCTTATACTGTGATTTTTATTTTTCCCTTATTTTTTATTTCATTTTATATATTTTTACCTATTCTTTTGAAGCACTCTTATTTTGAAACCGCCAGCTGTAGCAGAAATGGTTTCATTCAGCACAATCTGGCAACATCGCTGGGTTTCATTTCTTCTTCTGTTTCTTTTATTTGTGGCGAATCAGAGCTAGACGCCCATACCGCCACCTAGTGGATACCACTGTTTTTGTCTATTTATTTGTTTATTTTAATCTAATAATTCTATTAGCGTCTGGTTAATATAATTTAGATGTAGAAATTTTAAGTGAAAACAATCTTTTGATGACTTGTTGAATAAAATTTGCCATTTATTTACAAACATTTGAACAATATAAATATACTGTTGAGTGTGTATACTGTACATACAGCGTGTATCGGGTGCTTCAGATGCACCATATTTGTACAGCTGATGAATGAACATCTGTTTTTACCCCTTTATTTACTTTGTTTGGGTTCAGATCAGGTGAGGTGACCGAGCCAAGCTATTTTTTATACTTATTTTTAGGTGATATGTCCTTTGTGTTTGTTTGTTTTGGAGGGAAAATACACATCATCAGCAAAAAAAAAAAAAAAAAAAAAAAGAAACCTCTCCCTGTGGCTCAGTAACTGTTTACTCTCAATGTTCACCACAAAAACACAGGACTGAAACGAAGTGTGAAAGGAAAAACGAGTTTGGAGTCAGATGGTATAACAGTAGTTTTAAATATTAAAATAAAATAATAAACTTTAAGGTAGTACAGCTAAAAGTGTAGCATTTAAGGTAGTACAGCTAAAAGTGTAGCATATAAGGTAGTACAGCTAAAACTGTAGCATATAAGGTAGTACAGCTAAAAGTGTAACATATGAGGTAATACAGCTAAAAGTGTAGCATATGAGGTAGTACAGCTAAAAGTGTGGCATATACGGTAGTACAGCTAAAAGTGTAGCATATGAGGTAATACAGCTAAAAGTGTAGCATATAAGGTAGTACAGCTAAAAGTGTAGCATATGAGGTAGTACAGCTAAAAGTGTAGCATATAAGGTAATACAGCTAAAAGTGTAGCATATAAGGTAGTACAGCTAAAAGTGTAGCATATAAGGTAGTACAGCTAAAAGTGTAGCATATGAGATAATACGGCTAAAAGTGTAGCATATGAGGTAATACAGCTAAAAGTGTAGCATATAAGTAATACGGCTAAAAGTGTAGCATATGAGGTAGTACAGCTAAAAGTGTAGTATATAAGGTAAAACAGCTAAAAGTGTAGCATATGAGGTAATACAGCTAAAAGTGTAGCATATAAGGTAGTACAGCTAAAAGTGTAGCATATAAGGTAGTACAGCTAAAACTGTAGCATATAAGGTAGTATAGCTAAAAGTGTGCTATATAAGGTAGTATACCTAAATGTATACCATAAAAGACAGTAAAACTAACAGTGAACCATATAAGACTTTATGTATTATACAAAATGAACTTTAAATAACCTGAATTTATTCATTTATCACTGTCCAAAATGTATTTATTTATGTTATTCTTATTTTAAAATGTAACACACATTATTCTTGCATGATACAATAACAATTTAGAGGAAACATCACAATGTCTAGTAAAAAGCAATTGTATCTATCTATCTATCTATCTATCTATCTATTTATTTTGACCCATAGACACTTGTTCATTCGCCAGTTTATTACACTCACCATCCATGTTAATAGGAATACTTCTACACCTGCACATTCATACTATTATACATTGATGACTAAAAAAAGGCAGCATTTTTCCCATCCTCAACTGCCCAGTGAGTCTGTGCCCAATGTAGCTTTAGATTCCTGTTCTTGGCTGACAGTACGGGAACCAGATGTGGTCTTCTGCTGTTGTAGATCATCCACCTCAAGGTTCAGAATGTTGACATTTTGAGACTTTTCTGCTAACAACAGTTGTAAACAGTAATTATTTGAGTTGACCTCTCTCATTAACAAGGCATTTCTCGAACTGATGCACACTGGATGTTTTTTGTTTTCCGCGTTATTCTGTATAAACTCTAGAGACTGTTGTGCATTATGTTCTTCACATTAGTGTCATACACTGGTGTCATACAGTAACTGTAGGAAAGAAGGAAAAAAACTATGGATTATGGACACCACACATGTCTTGACTGATTGAGTAGATTTACAACGATGGGAACTTTGTATAAACCATTTTATTATGGGGTAACTGGGAGAGATAATAAAGCAGAGGATGTGCGTATTTCAATGTTTCAGTACTGCATGTTTGTATTTTTAATAGTAGTTTTTTGCCATTTATAAAACAGACACTGTCAACCAAACACCAGAATTTGTTAAGGTGTGTGTGAGAGAGATGAGCAATGGTGTTTTCCTTATTCTGTACAGAAGCAGATCACAGTGTGTGAGGCACTTAGTATGTGATTACCAGGTGTGAGAGTTTGGATGATGGGTCACGCCAGACAGTGGAATAATAACATTCATCTAGACTGAAAGACACGCAGATAAACATGAGTCACTACTTAGAAGGAACTGCCTTACTATACCATATACACACCAGAGCCACTGAGGACTTCAGAAATAAGAACTAATTTTCACAGAGAACGTGTAGTTGTTGATGCAGAAACACTCAGTGTGTTTATGTTTATGTCCCATGCTGCTCTCCTAGACATACACATAAAAACATGGAGCTGGGCGTGTCCTCATGGTGCTGTTTGTTAGTGTAGGTGTTCTTATTATCATGAGTCGTACTTATATATAAACACATATAGATGGTTGGGACATGGTTAGTGTTTTGCAGCAATAGAAAAATAAAATCCAGATGCAAATCAAATTGCAAATAATTTATAATCAGTTCAAAGCCTACTGTAAATCAACCAGTGCATGCTTGAGGATTGTAAATTGAGGTCCCAGTACTGCACAAAAAACAAAAAGTTTAGAATAGAAGCCACTGCCAAATAAACATATATGAATGTACCGCATATATAGACCGGTAATTCTATAAAATATGAGGTTATAAAGTGTTTTGTAACAATGACTACGTTTACATGGACAGCAGTAATCTAATTATTGACCTTACTCTGAGTAAGATAATATTGTGATTAAGGTGTTTACATGAGTCTCTTTTAGAATACTCCTGTCATGTTCCCGGTTTACATGTTATAGAACATAATTAGATTAACAGCCCACGTCATTACGTCACCGCGTCGCGCC
The DNA here is from genome assembly GCF_023375685.1 of Ictalurus furcatus. Classification (NCBI taxonomy): domain Eukaryota; kingdom Metazoa; phylum Chordata; class Actinopteri; order Siluriformes; family Ictaluridae; genus Ictalurus; species Ictalurus furcatus. The sequence goes on from NC_071271.1 coordinate 19,889,622, forward strand.
GTCCGACGTCCCTCCAGAATTTCACGTATCAACATACAGTTGGTCTTCGTTATGGTACCGTATACAGTTTTGGGTGTTTTTATTAAATTTTTTACAAACGTTTTAAGTGCAGTTAATTATTTGTCGTGCTATACGTGCTAATAGACAACTGCTTGAAGCCGTGGGCTGCGTCCCAAACCATGTACTTATCGTCTATATAGTAGCCGAGATACATGTATTTTTCCCCACTACAGGCCTATAGTAGGCAAGTATGCGGTTTGGGACACAGCCGAACTCTCTTGTTCGCCGTAAAACGTAAAACTGATTGAGTTTTGAGCAACAAAAGAGTGGATTATTGTTGTCCATGTAAACGCACTGATAGACTATAGCTATTCTGTAACCATTTGTAACATATAGCAACATCATATATCAAAATGTTAAAATAACTAAATAACTTGACGAAGTGACGATGGTACAAGCTGAAGAAATAATTCATATAGCCAGCACACAGTAATGATTCTTCCTGATGATCTACTTTTGCTTGGAGTTTCTGCACTTGTGACTCACTTCCTGCTGGTTCCACATGGACACCCTTAAGACTTTTGCTTCCCAAAAACAGTTTACACTCATGTATGGTTTATGCTTCAATGCATAATCTTACCTGGATAGTGTAGATTTGTACCTAAGAGCTGCTGCTGTAATCATAAAGACCCATGCTCTATGCGCAATCCAGGACTCATTCTCATCTGCTCATACTGAACATCCTTTCAAAACACTTCGTACTGTTTGTCTTTACTTGCACACCTTTATACTGTAATGATTTTTAATCCCACTATCTGATATCATCCAGAAGAAGACAGGCTCCCTTTTGAGTTCCCTTTTTGGTTCTTCTCAAGGTTTCATCCTCATGTTGACTCAGGGAGTTTTCCCTTGCCACTGTATTTCTGTAAACTTCTTTGTGATGGTGAAAACTCTATACAGTTCAAATGGACTTGAATTTTTGACAGTTTTGTGAAGACACTTTATGAAAATTGTCATGTCTGCACTGGAATCGGCATTGAAGTACAGCTCCCAGAATACAGACATGGCCACCAAGGACTACAACACCCATGCTGCATCCCAATTCGCCTACTTATACACGAAACTCCTACTCCTCCCTTATGCAAGGTGTTCTGGACAATATTAGCTGAAAAAGTGTCCACGGAGCCACACTTCAAAAATCTACTGGAAATAGTAGACCATCCAGGGGCCTCTGGGATACTCATTTCAACATACTATGATTTGGGACACACTAATTCTAGTCTCAGATACTATTTAGGATAGATAGTAGACCAATTGCCATGTAGCACCAGACTGTCCCATTCAAACTCACCATCACACTGTTTGCACACTGGACTCAATTACACTCACAGCCACACTCACAGTATTTAAGGACTCCCAGTTCTCACACTCATTGCACTCTGTGTTGATTTCCACCACTCATTACCAATCCATTTGTATAGTGATTGTTATCCTGTTTTTTATTTTTTTATTTTTAATCTTGTTTCTGGGTTCTTCAGCTTGCGCTTTCCTGACCTAGTTAATGCTGTTTGCTGATCACCTGACCTTTGCCTGTGCCTTATCTTGACCATGTCTTTGTCTTGATTTCTATGATTATTAAAAACCTCTCTACCTGCACTTGTGTCCTCGCCTGCATTCCTGGCCAAAATATTAAACTGTCAATTATAAAATATTTAACATTTACACTGTACAGCTAATATTCAAATGAACTGAATTGAAGTTCTTTCAGGGACAAATTTATTTAATAAAAATAATAATAATAAAATAAGTAAAAAGTAGGGCCAAATAGGTTTAAAAACCTTTTACCAAATGTTAAGTATTTTCCTGAAAAACTCAGAATCAAGTAGTTTAAATGAACTACTGTTGTGTGAATATTTTGAAGCCTAAAGACCACATTCTCAGATATATTTACTCCATTATTTTTCCATGAAATTGCTTCTATCATGATTTAGATCACATTTGTCCTTATGCCAAAGTCACACCTAAGCTTTACTGTTCTTTTATTATTATTATTATTATTATTATTATTATTATTATTATTCTTAGTTCTGCTGTTTAATTCAGGGTTAATTATGCAAAATTAAAATGCAAAGTTGACATAAAAACATGTGGATGGAAACCCTGCTGTTATCACTGGGGTTTTGGAAATATAACTTCAGGTTTTCTGTGTTTCTGAGTTTTCTGTGTCAAAAGTCAAATTTAGTGTGTACACAGCTAGAGGCATGAAAAGAAAACTAGTCTGTCTTGATTCTTCCAATACCCCTCGAGCTGAATAGCTCAGAATCAATTAAAAAGGAAAATAGACATACTTGATTCATCATCTCTGCTATACAACATGTAAAGGTGAGCCTGACTGAGGATCATAGGATCAGAGAGGGTCTATAGAGGAAATAAAGTAAATAATAAAGGTTTTTGGTGATGTGTTGATTAATTATGTGAGTAACTGACCATATTTGTATACAGTGTGTGTTAGTGTGTAATTGTATTCAGTTATACATGTTTACTACTACATAGAAAGATAACATGGGTGAAAATCACAAGAAAATTCATGTGAATGAAAGAAAGAATGAAAGAAAGTAAGTAAGAAAGAAAGAAAAAACAAATGCACACAATCTTAAATGTAGTATCAATGGTGTCATACATAAATAATAGTGAATATCATTAATCTTAAGGAAAATGTGGATGTCAGTTTTACAAAGAAGGAACTATGTCCCTTTATAACCTGGGAAATGGCATTTCCTTGAATTCCCCCCTAAAACTGACCCCTGCTTATCAGGATATGCAAATATTGGCCATGCCAGAGTTTACTTGTTTACACACACACATAATCCTGTTTCATGTTGTAGTTTATATTGCCAATAAAACATTTTGGGATGTGCTATTCTAGGAAAAAGAGTTTGTTACCAACCCCATAACAGCTTCTTCTGTATTATTTTGTTCCTTTTGATGGCATGATACTTTTTATTTGTTATTTATGTTATAGCAGAAATAAAGTTTTGAATTTGAAACCTTAACCCTTAAACTCATCAGCCTCTCTTTTGTCTTTTTCTTGAAGTTAATAAGACACACATAATGCAACTTGTCTTACAACTGCACTACTGTCCAAGCTGACATTAGAGAAAATTAATCAGCTTCTTACTAATCAGAGAATTTTAAGAATTCAAGAATTTTAAAGCACAGTTCTAGCATTTAAAATAATTGTACTCTAGTGAAAAGTTCATTAATCCAAGGATGTCTTGAAAAACCTTCTTTTGTAATCTATACACCTGGTATATTGTTGTTTGTTTAAAATCCCCTAGGCGACAACTTCTCCTTCACGTCACCTTTTTACGGATGGAAACTTAATGTTCATTTACTGGTTCATTTAATGTTCATTTGTCTGGTTCGTCTCAAGGGTTCTTGTTGTGTGTTTTTCATATGGCTTGATCATTATAGCTCTAGCTCTGGATATACTGTATTTGAACTTCTGTCAATGTGTTTGTTACAATATACATTAGTTAAAGGCATTGTTCAAATAAAATGGAGTTTATCAATGAGTTGAGCCACAGACAGAAGTGTATCTGTGTGGGATAGAGGGGTTGTCCTTGCTTATTTATCCACAAGTGAACTATCTTATGAAATAAATTTGTTACATTTGCTCTTTGAATTCTGTTGTTTTTTTGACTACTACACATGATGATTAGAGCTTATAGCTGTTGTTGTGTGCTCCCTGTAAAGCAACTGATGACTCGACCAGATGACAAAAAAATGTAGGAGTGTAGGATTCTGTAACGAGAGACTGCAAATTAAACATCAAGAACATTTTGGAAAGAACTGAGACAACTTCACAAGGTCAGTGACAGAAAACCTATACTATAGAGCCAAAAAGGATTTGGACATCTGACCACTACACCCATATGTGCTTGTTGAACATCTCATTCCAGATTTAGTCCCTGTTTGCTGTTATAATACCCTCCACTCTTCTGGGAAGACTTTTCACTAGATTTTTGAGCGTGGCTGTGAGGATTTGTGCTCATCAGACCACAAGAGCATTAGTGAGGTCAGGTACTGAAGTCAAAGGTGTTCAGTGGGTGTTCAGTTCTGGGTTCTGTGCCAGCAATTTGAGTTCTTCAGTGGGAACCTTGGCAAAATATGTTTTCATGGAGCTCACTTTGTGCACAGGGGCATTTTCATGCCAGAACAGGTTTGGGGCCCCTGGTTACAGTTAAACTGTAAAACTATACCATGCAAAGACATTATGCAACTTTTTGGCAGCAGGTTGGCAAAGACCCATATATTCTTGCTGGGGAAAAAAAGTAGAAACCATCACAAAAGTTCTAATGGTTTCCACTACAAATAATATTACAAACCATCAGTTAAATATTTAAAACCATTACTAAATGCTAAAGGTGTTATATTACATTTGCATTACATTTATTCATCTATCCAAAGCGACTTACAAATGAGTAAATACAAGCAAAGCGATATGTCAAGCGGAGAACAATTCAAGTAGTGCTACAATACAAGATTTTTAATTAAGTTCTAGAGAAGAAAAGTGCACAGAGTAGAGGTGTAATTTATTATTATTTCATCTTTTTTAATGTGCGGGTTGGCAGGTTAGGGGTTAGTCAACCATTAAAACCATTACAAATTCAATTAAATAAAATTTTATTCGTACAGCGCTTTTTACAATGGACGTTGTCACAAAGCAGCTTTATGGAAATATATAAACACAGGATACAGATTTTAAGTGTGTGGATTAATCCCAATTGTGCGAGCCGGTGGGGATGGTGGTGAGGAAAAGCTCCCGACGATGATATGAGTAAGAAACCTTGAGAGGAACCAGACTCAGAAGGGAACCCGTCCTCATCTGGGTAACAACGGCTCGCGTGAAAGTAAAAGAAAGTTCATTATGGTTTGTACATGAAGTCTTTGTTGAACTAGTCCACTAGTCCAAATTCTATGAGGATTTTTACAGTTTTGTTGTTGTTGATTTTTTCAGCAACGATGGGTGTGATGGTTAGGTGTCCACATACTTTTGGCCATATCATGTATGTCGATTTGAACTAAGGTGCTTTTCAGATATTTCCTATTAACTAAATTATAGTCACTCTATACACATTTGGACTGTTAATCCAATCTGTGTGATGTGCTTTGTGTAATCACGTATGTATTGATTCTGTATTGATTTGTCCGAGTGCATGGGTGAAGAGATGTTATTTATAGCCTAGAAGCATTCAGGGTTATCATGCTTGTTTACAGCACTAATCACATTTGAAGAGTTAAAGTTAAAGTTTACACTGTTTTAGGCTAAGGCTAGTTCTGTTTATCAGTGCACGCCACATGTTTCATTCGGCGTCACGACTTGCACGTGAAAGAGACGTGCAGAGACGCAACGACCAATCAGAAGCTACGTTCATGCCTCCTCCTGATTGGTCCATGAAAAGCAAAGCGTCGCCACAACAACGGTCGAGTTTCAAAATAGTTGTTGCGTCCTATACTCGTGCACTAGAGGACACAGCTAGCACAGTAACAGCGTCTCGTACGCACTATGTAGGGCACTTTCATTGTGTTCAATTTGGTATATATCCTACTAACGAAGAGAGTGAGTTTGGGCAAAGTCTCTGGTTTGGGGGAAGAGCTGGGAATATGGAAAGGAGGGTCAGAGTTTGTGTGTTAAGTATTTATACGCTAAACGCGGTGTAGCTGCAGATAAGACGCGGGGTTCACGTCGCGAAAAAGGACAAAACTGGATTTTTTTCTTGAATTTTGTAAAAAAAAAATTTTTACGAGTGCAGTTGTGTAGAGTAGAGTAGAGTAGAGTAGCACATTTGGCTAGTTAGCTAACTGAGCTAGCGAGTTTGGTTTTTTGTGTTTTGTTTTGTTTTTGCTTCTACACGAGCTCCACACGGCGCTGCTGAAGTTCAGTCAGAGTATCAAGGTCAAGCTTCAGCATTAACACCGTACTGATAAACTGCTCTCGGGTTTTATTGAACTGAAGGGCGGAATATGTGTGAGGATGAGTCGCAGAGACACGCTGGCTCATCTGTTTGCTGGAGGGTGAGTGACTAAATTAATATTACACACACACACACACTCACTCACTCCTCCCTGTATACAGTTTACCTGTACTGTCATCTCTTATACATTATACACTTACTACTACTGATAATAATGTACACACGGCATATCATAGTCTGGAATACAAATAATAAGGTGAAATATCACAATTCTCTCTCACTATTTGTCTGTCTATCTATTTATCTGTCTAATCCTTATACAATGTCTATAGAACACACCCATGTCATATAGACTATAATACAAATAATAAGGTGAATGTCAAATTTATGTGTCTATCAATCTATCTATCTATCTATCTATTTTTACACTTGTCCTTATACAATGTCTATAGAATACAGACACACACACCCAACACCAGGTGACTTGTACTGCAGAAAAATACTTGAAGATATGCCATGAATGCGAATGACTTTGTCATCCTTAATCATGAAAAATTGCTTTCAGATTTTTTTTTTAGCACTAAACGTAAACATGCATAAAATATATATTTATCTATTATGTGATGGTAAGTACATTTTAGTAAGTGTGAAATGAAAAAAATATATATATATTTTCCAGATGTGTATTGTACTACATTTTATATGTATTCCAGATTGTATTATTTTTTGTTTGTTTGTTACACAGCATCCTTGCATTTTAAACAGGACCCTGTGTAACCAACATCTTTGTTTTTTATACAGTATAAAAGTTTCAGTGGGATATATTGTAAAAGACAAAAAAACAAAACCATTGTCTGCAGTAGGTTATTTTGTTAGGCTTCACACAAGTTCAGTAACAAAAATGATCAATCAGTGCTGAAATCAGTTATTAACGTTGGTCACTCCTTCTGAACATCTTACTGTTTAATGTTACTTATTGAATAGTTTGTCTAACTATTGTCTTTATAACTTCTTCTGACCTTTCCTATCCTCTGACCAGTGGTTAGAGTTGTGATGATATTGCAAATCCTCCGGATTTGTTTGACTGTTCTTGATTTTGTCGTATGCTTTGGTTTGCCACCTTGTTGCAGGATAGACCTACATCCCCCCCCCCCCCCAGATAAATGATAAAATAGAGGTACAAATTTATTTTTTCATCCAGAATCTGTGGGGTCTGTGTGCAAAAATAAATGTAAATGTTCTAGATTTCAGAAGTATGTGTTCAGTAGTTATATTGGTTGGAGCCTGAGACAGGCAGAGCTGTAATTTGAAGGAAATGTAAATAATAGCATGTCAGTAATAATAATAATAATAATAATAATAATAATATAAATATAGTTGCGAGCAGCAATACAGGGGTCAAGCAAATTATCGGCACCACGAGTAGCAAAAGAAGCTTTTTGACATGTTTTTGATTAGAGTCCGATGAACAGTGTATGAGGAGTTAGGAAAGTACACTTTTAATCATAAAAAACCTCATTTATTTAAAAAAAAAATTGCTACTTTTTAGAATTTTTCTCCACTATGTGGCGCTGTTCTGAAACTGCTCGGGTAGCATCTGGGCATGATGGTTATCATGCAGGAAAATGTTGAAGAGTTATAAGCCAAAAGGCCATTTCTGCTATCTCCTGAACAGTAGTGGGCAGTGTGCTGAATCTCTGCAGGTCACCTGAGGGCCTCATGATGATGACACATACCAAGTTTCCTCACAACCCCTCAAAGCATTATGGAGATAGAGCCCAAGATCAATTTTGTCTAGGAGGAGTTTGAAAAAGTACGTTTTCAAAACCTTTAAAAATAACAGACAGGAAGTTTGCTCAACCGTGACAGGATCAGTATCATTGTTCTCGGCTTGTACCACGGAATGTATCAATAATAATAATAATAATAATAATAATAATAATAATAATACACTTTTACATTGCTTTACATATAAAAGCTTTCATTTCACATGCTTCAAGCTTACAAGCAAGTAGTTGTGTTTAAAGATACTACCAGGAAAAAAGCCTCTGTCACTTCTTTAAAAATAGCAGCAAGTCTTCGGTTAACATTTTGTCAACAGGCTGTGGTATTCTCACATTCACGGAAATCGCGGCACCGTTCCAGTGCAGTCGAACTCCTCCTACAGGTATTCTCGGGTTCGGTACCGTGGTGCGCTTCCCTGTCCGCATGACTGCTTGAAACTGACCGATTTGTCTTGCAAACCGTGCTCTGTTTCAGACTAAACTGCCAGAGTGAAAGCCCCCTCAGTGTCGCTGGTGACTAGGTGCTACTGATTTATCCACCCTTCTTCTGGTTATATTACATATGACATCATTAAATCTGGTGCCACGGGATAGGCTATGGATCCAGAGCAACCCTGACCATTTACTGAAGATAAATCAATGAATAAAATAATAATAATAACAAATTAGTGTCCTGCAATCACAAGTGGTCCCTTTTATTATTATTATTATTATTATTATTATTATTAGGTTTTTATTTTTTATCAAAATAATTTAACAGGAAGGGCTTCTTGGCTGTAGAATGTTTGAGAAGCCTTGGCTTAGGTGACTGTTATATAGTTTGTTATATGCCGATTATGGCTCAGTATGTTATCTGACCACTATACGATTCATGTTTACAGCTCTCTGTTGTTCAAAACAGCTGTTATCCTGTCTGCTTTTAACTCTGTAGCTGATCTTTTTGCTACAAAAAGAAATAATTGAATAGACAGACTATGGATGTGTGATATGGCAAGAAATATGACAAAACTTCTACTCATTTTCACAATGCATATGTTTATTTAGTTTGGTTGAGGATTGCAAAGAAAAGGGTTTTTTCCAGCAAAGCAAAAGTGGGGGGAAAAAAATGAAAGAAGAAGGCGGAAAAAAAAGCCTATTCAAATCTATTTGGATTTCTCATTCAGTATTTACAAAAAAATTAGATTAATTATTTTTTTCCTGTGAGTGAGAATGACAGCTAAATTACAGAACAGTTTATAAAACTCCTAAATAGTAGCTATTGTGTAAACCAGCAATTCAGAACTGGCACACATCGAGTAAGTCAAAAATATTGACCTAATGTACTTCTAGACTGCTCATGACAAAATCTTCACACCGCATTGCATCATCCATGCATGCCAAGAGCCATGTGCTAGATATCATTAGGATCTGGTTCCCCAGGTCAGCCCAGTCAGTATAACTATTGTGATGGCGTTAACAGGCTTGATATGTGGCATGTGGTTGTATTATGAGGAACTGGATACAGTTCCCGGCAGCTCCTGAGTGAACTGGAGTATGTAGCAGTAAGGGGTCTGTGTTGTACAGAATGGCTTGGATTCTTTCTTCCTGAAACCTCCATGCCGATAAACACTTGCTTAAAGCTTGCTAAAGCATTTCGTTGTCCTGTTATAAGAGATGGGCATTTCAGACAAAGTGAATATTCAAAAAGCATTACTCGAATAATGTTTAGTATTTGAACTGCTACCTAAATGCACTCCAAATAACCTGCTGCGAAACATTTTAAGCTTTGATCAGTTTAACTAGCTAACTCGCTCCCCTTCTGGGATGTCGTACAGTTGGTTTGCTTCATACAGATATTGATCAACAAAATCGTTTCACTCTAGCTAAAGGCTGATTTATACTTGCTGATAACTACACGCACGCAAGATGGCCGCATTTATCGTGGGGTCATTTTAGCATGTCACTTGTGCACATCTTCAGAAACGAATGCGACACGTCCATGTGGTGCAGTAACAACGTAAATAGCGGAGGCAGTATAGTACCATGTGACACTGTGTTCCCAACTGCGTAAACAATCTAATGCTGTGTCTCAAATCGCGTTCTTGTATGTTCATCAGTCCCTCCAGGATTTCGTGATTTGAGATGGCAGAAATTAATGCAAAATCAAGCAAACGCCGCGACATTCGGAGGAGTGTGCAGTTTTTCAAAATTACCACAGGTTTCCCACAGATTTCCGCCAGGACGCGTCATGTGACATCACAACGAGTATTCAGTCACAGCCCTCTTCAGTTAATGTGCGTCGAACACGAGTACAGCTAAAAGGTCTCATTTGCTAACAAACATCACCGTGAAAGAAGAGGCAAAACAGTTCTGAGCGATTGCAGTTTCGCCAATTCAAGTTATTTTCTCAAAAAAAAAGCTATATATAAAAAACCCCCCCAGCTAAATCACACAAAAGCAGAGAAAAGAGGAACAGAAGGAGTGCATTTAGACCCATGCAATGTGAAAAGTAAATAGCTACAACTTAAACAAAATGTAATGTTCATGGGACCAAATACTGCAAATGTATGTAAAACAAAAGAATATCTCTCATGTCTACACTCAAGAGTAGTGCAGTTGAAATGATGAATGACTCATTCTTTCTGACTGAGCTTGTGACTCAAGTCTATTCATATGCCAAACAGTACACTTCTACACCTACAACTCTCAATCAGTTAGCACAATGGTCATTATAAAAATGACACCCGTCACTGATCATACAAGAACCACCCAGTAAAAGTCCGTGCTAATAGACTACAGCCCTGCTTTCTCCATGTCCTCTAATCCAGACGGTCACAGACGTGTTTAGTACAAAAAAAATAGAGAGAAGAATTACATGAAAAGGAAGACAATGTTATGTTATTCATTCAGCACAGGGATTAATCCACAGCAATGTACATGATGTTCTGCGCAATCCATTTTCACTTCTTGTACTAACAACTTCACTGCGAAGAGCATCAAATAAATAAACGACTGTCCCTGAAATCTAAAAAGGTGTGTCACAGCTTTTGTCCCTTAGTGTTATGGACACCTGTATGATGGTGTAACTGAACAAAAAAAAAACCCAGAACAGTTGTTTGTGAGATTTTCATTTTTAAACAAAACGATCAAAAATATTAAATGATTGGTACTTGGTCAAAACTTTGTCCTCGTTCAGTTAAATGTTATCTAGATTTTACGATGAGGGTGGAATTTGTAATTGCGACCTTGTACGTGGCACTTCTCTGAAGTGTTTAACCAAATTAGGGCTCTTCGGTCATGGACAATGGCTCTTCTACGGATTGATTGAGAACGTAGTTCTGTCTTTACACACCAGTTGTGCTTGTCCATGAGTGAGTGAAAGTAATAAAAGGTTAATTCTCCATACTTGCTCGCTTTTTAAGCTGCTGTCAGGCTTGTATAAATTTGGTTGTGGTGTATCTCGAACACCATTGGCTGTTGTGTAACAACATGCCATCATTCGGACTTTCCGGTTCAGAAGGAAATGCAAGAATACTTTATACTAGAATTTTAACATTTGGCAAGTGAATAAAATATTCTGGTGGGATAAAACAACGCAGGGTACTCACCATTTATCAAATAATAAGTTTGTTACTGCAGTTAGACAATTAACCATCTACTGGCACAACCTTAGGAGCCAGCAGCAGTTCCAACTATTCACACTTAGGCAGGTAATAAACAATACGTTGCAGTATATTAAAGGATGTGTGTGATGAGCTCTTGCAAGGAAAACTCTAAACATGAACGGTTTCCAGATATTTTACAGCTCTCAAATATTTCATTGGGCGTTGCTTTACGCACTTACACAAACGCAAGAGTTCTAACAGCACAACACGTCCTTGAGGAAGTGAAAGTGAACCAGTTTTAGCAGCCAATCAGAACAAGTTGAGACAAATGTAATATCCAGTCGAAAGCATTAGTCATAATGTAGGAACAAAGAAGATGCAGTGCTTCTTAATTTTGACTGGATCTGAATTTGATTAGAGAGCTTCAACCTTCTGCCTGTGAAGTATTATTTGTTTAGTGTACTATAGGGGGGATCTGGAGGTAGCTAGGGATGACCTAGTAAACAAAGTGGAGCTAAATAAACGTAAAACAGGTCATTTTTCCTATTCTGGAACAAGCTGACGACCAAAACGGCCTTAATAAGTTGTATTTTTGTCTCTCTGTCTCTCTTTGTGTAGATGTGGTGGTACGGTGGGAGCCATTTTGACCTGTCCGCTGGAGGTGGTAAAGACAAGGCTGCAGTCTTCCTCCATAACACTGTACATCTCCGCCGTTCAGCTCAGCACAGTGAACGGAGGCGCCATGACCCCAGTGGCTACACCCGGACCCTTGAACTGCCTCAAGTGTGTACTTTATCACTCCTGTCTGTGTGTACACTTACTAACCAGAACGCACTGTAATGCTGTTTGTTGAAAATACCATTCATTCACACTTTGGTCCAAATTTTGAAATCCCTTACAAAGCAGACTGTTTGTGTACCCAATAATCAATGACAAACACTTGAGATTAACTCAGTCCATCAACTGGCAGACCGATATGCCACAAAGTATTTCAATAGACTTAATAGAGTAATAAATAAATAAATACTGGAGCAGCGCTTGCTGATATTATGACGTGTTAGCATTTTTGTAAGGACTCTGCAGGGCTTTTTAACAATCAGAGGCTGTCCTTTAACTTTACCTGTAAAGCTGGTTTTCCTCCTAGTTTTGGGACTTGCTGTTATTGGAAAATAATCAACTTCAGGGTGGTAACAGTTACTCTGTATAACAGCACCACAATATTGATTATTATGTACCAAAGTGCTTTATTCCTTACGTAACTGAAAGGCTAGAAAGCGTTGCTATAGGATTGTGTTATGCGAGTGCACAAATTTTTTAGCAATGAGATGGCAGCAAGTTTCAAAAATCGCACCATACCAAGATGCTATAACCGAAATCACTCCACCTCAGGAAGTTCTACCCCAAAATCACACCACATCAGGAAATTCTACCCAAAATCACAGCACATCAGGAAGTTCTACCCCAAAATCACACCACATCAGGAAATTCTACCCAAAATCACACCACATCAGGAAATTCTACACAAAATCACACCACATCAGGAAGTTCTACCCAAAATCACACCACATCAGGAAATTCTACCCAAAATCACACCACATCCGGAAGTTCTACCCAAAATCACACCACATCCGGAAGTTCTTCCCAAAATCAAACTACACTAGGACATTCACCATCACTCTCCCCAAAGTACACACACAGAGTACTTAAATGCTTCCAATGCCACTGTAGTGTTGTACAGAATCTCATGCTGTCATCTTTAAAAAAAAAAATATATATATATATATATATATATATATATATATATATATATATATATATATATATATATATTTCTAAGCAGCTACTGTATCATATGATTCTTTCAGACTGTTTTGGGCTTAGCAGCAATCTGCCTGTGACATTAGAAGGAAAGTGCGCATGCAAGGCCTGCCAGGTTCACGCTCACTTTTTGACTCTCGGCCTGCTTGGCTGAGATATCACTACCCAAACACGACTCTGGACATGAATCCAAAGATCAAGCGAGAGATTTTGATTCAGCAAAGCGATGTTGTGTGAATTGGCCTGCTCTTACGGTTTGTTATAAAATCCTGTTTATATTAACTCAGATTTCACTTTGCTGTTATTTGCATTCCATATTTAATCGTACCTCCTCGCTCTTTCCCTCTTAGTTTCTGTATGAAAGTCGGTTCTGTTCTTGGTCCCACTCATACACTCCCCCCGTTCCAGCCAATCGCTGCGCTCGTATTCTCCAGCCCTTCATTTTCTGCAGCTCAGCTCAGAATCCGAGGAGTGCCAAGCCCTTTTTTTTTCATGTCCAAGTCTGGCAGTTGTATTTGCACTGCTGTCAACTTTAGGGAACAATAAACAATCCTGAGGATAGGTTATCATATTGCAGCAATTTGCTAGAAAGTATAAGGTGTTACTGGATATGGAGTCAATGCAACAACGTTCCCTGTTGTTTAACTTGTATTGTCCTTGACCCTTGTGCGTCCTTATGGACATTTTTGTCTTTCATTATTTATTTATTTATTTATTTATTTATTTTAATAATTTTGTCCGTGTTAATGAAAACAGTATAAATTTTGCAAAAGGTGTGTATTTTTATTGGAATTTTATTATTTCACCCTCATTTGCTTTCATAAATCTAATTTAAACTAGGTACACAAAATAGTTCCACTCAGGACCTTAAGGACAAAAATGTCCCCATTGAACCCCATTCAAACTGCAATATTTAATCCCCATGACGTTTAAGCATAAAATCATACATTCTGTGTTTAATAGGCTTTTATTTTGTTGACAAGGTTTCACAACATTGAATTTTTAGAACATTTTCTGAAAGGTGTAGTATTTTCTCAGTTTTAGTCTCTGTGGAAAATACATGCTTTTTCATTATAGAGTGCGGGAGACCAACTGAATAAATGATTTAGCTATAATTGTGTGTGTGTGTGTGTGTATGGATATCAGAGTTGTGGTTTCTATGTGTGTACTGAAAATATTGTGTGTGAGCAGTTTGAAAGAAAGAAATGATATTGTACTGGAAATCACAAATCCCACCCAATGTATATGAGCCAAAGAAGGTTCCTGAGCTTCGAAGATTTTGGGGTTAATATTCTGAAAATGAATGAATGTTTGGTAATTATGATCAGAACTGATGCTGGTAAAAAATCTAATTCAGTGAAAGTGGAAAACAATATTAATATATAATATGTTTATGACAGTTTTTGACATGGAATTTTTTGTCCTTTATGGACCTGAGTGGTAGTTTTGTTTTTTGTTTTTTTTTAATCTGACACTTTGTAAAAAAAAATGAATGCATCAAAATTAATGTTATTGTTAATCAGTGACATGTCAAAGACTGTAATAATCAAAGAAAAAAAATCTGCTTAGCATTTAGTATATGGAAAATAATTACTATTTTTCTTTTCTTTTTTTTTTTTAAATAAAAAACCAAAAAACATCTGTCGAATTATGTAAACAAACCAGCGTTTAAAAGGTTAAAATTCTGAAAATGAATATGAATGTTTGGTAATTATGAAGAACTGATGTTGGTATTAAAAATTGGTCAGTGAAAGTGGAAAATAATTTTAATATATACTGTGTTTATGACAGTTTTTAGACATGGACATTTTTGTCCTTTGTGGACCTATGTGTAATTTTTTTCTTTCTTTTTTTTTTAATTGACGCACAAGGGTTCATTTTGTATAGCGCCCATACACAGTGAGGGAGTTGCCGAGAAAACATCAAGGCCAAAACAAACCAGTGACATACTTCCAGGATTTTTGTGGCTGAATAAAATGCCCCAAAAGGGTGTGAGCTTTCATGCTTATTGCGATTAAAAAAAAAAAAGCTGGTGTTTTTCTCCTCCTGATCAGTAGATAGCACAGAATATCACCTTCATTGAAAAGGTTACTGTGTTTATCTGTGTGAGGAATATAGCTGACACTGTGAAGTTCATGTGAGATTCCTCCAGGATAAACTCCTCATACGTAAAGGCTATATAATAGCGGTGTAAAGATGCATCCAATTCATCTTTGATACGATACGATACAGTGGTGTCTTGATATGATACACTTTTAATACGGCAAAAGTAAGCATGGTGTGAGTATGTGCCTTAGGTTTGTATCTTGAGTTAAAGTTAAAGAGGAAGCTACTTTTCAGAAGATGGCGTGTGGGTATGATTAAGTTGAACAGTTTATTACACCTCACATAATATAAGCAGTATTTTAATGTGATAACGGTCATTTTTATAGCTGTAGTCTATATTGTTTATAATTGTAGCCTACTTTATGAAGCAGAATGTTTTCAGTATTGTTACACCTCTGTTATAAACCTAAAGAAGCATTAGCATTGCTAGACTTGTTAATTCTTTTTCCATCCTGGGTAATTTTAGGGTAAATGCTGACATTGAGTTGAAGCCATTTAATGTTAATTATTTGGTGTTCAGCACAAGGTGATTTTTACTCCGAATCTTACTCGATCAGCTCCACCTTGTCGTTCTGTTGTGCTGCTTCTGACCTGTTTTGTGTATTTGTGAATCGTCTTTAATGAACTGGATTAAGGAGCTTTTACTCTCTTAGGCAAAAAAGGCTTTTTCTGGGGATCTTTAAGGGTTTGTTAGATAATTAAGGGAACCTTTCCGATTGAGAAACACTTTGTTCTATATAGAACCTTTTAAGGGTTCCCCCAGAAGAACTGAAGGACTCGTATGGGTATTTTCTAACAGTACTATTTAATTTGATCTTCTTTAAAAAAATCACAAATATAATTAGAGACTCGTGTGTTTCAGATCTGTTTCTTACAGTGACGCTCTCTCTCTCTCTCTCTCTCTCTCTCCCTCTCTCTCTCTCTCTGTGTGTGTGTGTGTGTGTCTGTCTCTCTCTCTCTATCTGTGTGTGTGTCTCTCTCTGTCTCTGTCTCTCAGGATGATGTTGGAGAAGGAAGGCCCTCGTTCTTTGTTCCGAGGTCTTGGCCCCAATCTAGTAGGAGTTGCCCCATCAAGGTAATTTTCCCACTGCTTGTCAACACAAGCACTCTCTTGCAAACTCTCTGACATGTAAAAACATAAATTTGTCATCGTTTGACGCAGCAGCACACTTCTTTGTGTTTAGCTGTGTCTCTCCTGTTCATCCTACAGATATCTCACACTTCATCAATAGAAACTCGGTATCCAGTATCAGTGTCGGCTTTGAATAAGAGCATCTGCAAATGAATAAATGTATAAGTTTTTCGCAGCTGTGGGTAACACTACAGTGATTATGAGTTTGTGAAATGCAAATTCTCAGCATGAGGCTGTTTTTTTTCATTTCATTAAATGAAAGAAACAGGAACTGTCCTGTTAGGAAAGCGAATTAATGTTAGACAGTAATGTAGAACAGTATTTTCCTTCAAAGGAAGGAGCGATGTCACAGCACCAGCTTGAGGACAGCTCTGTTTTTTGTGTGTGTGTTTTTTATTATTATTTTTATTTATTTATTTATTTATTTATTTTTAAACGCGGCACAGACTGAACAGTAATACACTGTCTTGTGCTGAACATCATACACAGCCACCAGTGTGTTTATGGTTGAAGATCACTGCGGTGCATTTAGAAACAGCCTGTATTTATAATGCTACACATGTATATGTGTGTGTGTGTGTGTGTGTGTGTGTGTGTGTGTGTGTATATATATAATATATATTTTATATATTATAAATAAATGGCATGCCTCTTCAGGAATAGCGGTCCTGCTATTTCTCTTGATTTGTTAGACACACTCCATTCTCAGGATTGACTCTTGCATAAGAAGGATAAAGGTCATTAGAGATGAAGCTGTTGGAAGACGTGCATTTGGGTCCTAGTGTTAAAGGTCAAGGTTAAATCCCCAAGGTAAATTTCGCTTGACTTTTCAGAAGAAGCTGCGTCTTTGGTCCGAGTGAATAGCTCATTACAGTGGGGGGTATTGAACGCGTCAACATTTTTTTTCAATAAATATATTTCCAATAAGGTTATTCACATGAAAGTTTCACCAGACTTTGGTATTAACTCAAGAAATCCACACATATAAAGAAATCCAAACATTAACGTCTGTAAATAAAGTTTTGTGTAATAAACTGAAATTTATTTAATACTTAGTGGAGAAGCCTTTGTTTGTAATAACAGCTTCAAGACTCTTCCTGTATGAAGAAATTAATGGGCGGCAGTATTCAGGTGTGATCTTGGCCCATTCTTCTAAACATATTGTCTTTAAATCTTGTTCAATTTGACTTGCGAGATTGCGAGAAATTCAATGACTATTCAAATAAATACTGGCTTGTGATTTTCACTGCTTGGAATACATTATAAAAAAATCGCAGCACCCACTTTGAGAAGTCGTCATTTAGACAGAAACCCAAGGTAATGCACTGTAGGACTTCACGAGTGCACCGGATTTCCTCCACTATGCTTTTGGACATGGCTACAAAATTCCATCAAGATTTGTCAGATGCAGAGTCTTGTGCACAGAAATTCCTGTCTTTATCTTTCCTACCGTCTCTAAATGTCACATCACACCCTGAAAATCCAGTTAGGTCTGCTGACGTTATACTTGTTGAAAGTTTTAGGTAAGGTTAGCAATGTTCAACACAGCCTGGCGGTTAAGCGGCCATCCAGTACACCTATTTATTTGTTAATTAGCACATTAGCTAACATTAATATAAATTATGTTTAAATAAAGATTTTTGACAGATATTAGTCACCTTGGTCTCACTGACTGCATTTTTGAACACAGTGTACACATTCTCTACAGTGTACAAGTTCTCAGTCTGTGCACATTACATTACATCATATATCTTATTGATTTCGATAACTGTAACTTCAAAGGGTTAATTTATCAAGGAAGCCAATTTGTGCTATATATTATTTAATCATTTCTGTGATGTTTCACTGTAATGAAGCGTCAAACCTAACAAATACGTTAATGGTGATGATGATTAGAAAGTAATTAAAAGTAACACAGAAGAAACTCTCAAACATAGTGAAAATATTATCCAGCCCAAGTTAGTGGTTAATATAAATATTGTAAAACATATTACTTGGTGTCTGAGGACCCAGACACTGTTTTGAGGGACTACTCACACACAGAGACTAATAGAGCTTTGTAGATCATTCCCTCCTCATTTCCTGATCATTATCTGTTCATTACCTGATCATTAACTAATCATTACCTGATCACTTTATTATCATTTCTAAATCATTACCTGGGAACACTGTGATTTACAGTGGTTTTCCCCCCCGAAGCTGACGTGAGAGCATGTCTACATTGGTGCATTAAGAGAAGGAACACGAAGCAAGATTCAGCCTGAACCACACACAGGTGCACTGGAGGAGAACAGTTTGTGTTTGTCTGTGCTTTTAATGAAGACGTGTGTTCTCATCAGTGTCCTGTTAAATGATAGAGAGATGTTTGTTCATCATGGACACTCTCCCTTTCTACCCAGCGTGCTTATGACCTAGTGGGAGAAGCAGGGAGGCATTAAGACAGTGGCTATTAATGCACAGGTGGCAGAAGAGTTGGTGTTAACTGAGACATTAGTGTGTTTGTTTAGTGAAGCAATGTTTGGAGTAAGTGCTGTGTAGGGTGATGACTATGACATTGTGCATCTACATCTTGCTGCTGCTGTGTGTATGTGGAGTGTTTTGCCAACTTATTATTGATCTCAGGATAATTGATAATAGAGGCACTTATTTTTTTGTAAAGAATTGAAATCATTTCAACTTGATAATCGGGAATTTTAAAAAGTCAGCAGCGCGGAAACTGTCCAATCATACACTGTGACTAATCGTGACCGTAAACGCAACACCGCAACCACACTAATACAGTACGTTTACATGGACAACCATAATCCGATATTAACCCGATTAAGACGCTACTCTGAATAAGAAACTAGCATGTAAACAGCGATTTTTGATGACCTAAAGTCATACTCGAAGTAAACACAAATGGAATTAAGACGTGTGGAGTATTCCTGTTTTAGTCGCATTATCAAAGTGCATTACAGACATGTACACACCTTAATCACACTATTAACACCGTGCGAGAGTTTTCACCGCATTTTGCGACAGGACGCGTACACACACGGTAGTGCTCAACCGTTTGATGGCAAATAAGAGAACACAGTTGCGTCCGAAATCGCGTACTTACCTACTATATAGTGGGAGAAATGCATGTATCTCGGCTACTATGTAGTAGGTAAGTATGCAGCTTACAGCAGTCGTCTGTTTGCACGTACAGCATGACAAATAATTAACTGCATTTGAAGCGTTCGTAAAGTTAAAAATGAAACACCCAAAACTGTATACGGGACCATAACGAAGACCAATTGTACGTCAATACGTGGAATTCTGGAGGGGACGGCGTGACGTTGGGACGTAATGACGTGTGACGTTAATCGATCTGTGTTCTATAACATGTAAAACCTGAACATGAAAGGAATATTCTAAAAGCGACTCATGTAAACACCTTAATCAGAATATTGTCTTATTCAACAACAAGGTGCTGTGATGGTTTTTTGTTTTTGTATCTCAGGGCACTCGGATAAACCGAGCTCTGAGTGTGTGCTCATAATGTATGTTTGTGTGTGCTAACGTCCTTCTCCTTTTATGTCTCCAGGGCGATTTATTTTGCTGCGTACTCCACTACTAAGGAGCGAATGAACAGCATGCTGGAGCCCGACTCCATACAGGTGCACACGGTGTCTGCTGGCATGGCTGGTAAATCTCTCTGCTCAAACCTTTCCCCAGTCATCTCGCACATTTACACACCCAGCACAGACCTCAGCAGTAATGGGAGCCTCCTGTTTAGCGACGTGGTAGCACTGCTTCATTTATTATACACCCGTGTAAGAAAAAATAACGAGGACGTCGAAGATCTCGAGGAAGAATAACTTTATTGCAGCAACAAAGTACATGAAGCACATCAGCGTCAACGTGAACCCCGAACAATACCAGCACAGACATCTTACACTGTATTTCAAACCAGGTGTTCTGTACGTGACGTAAACGAAGTTTCACTCTAAATGTGATGTGATGTGATCACTTTCCGTTCTCCCAGTCCCGATGTCGTTACAAGTGTGACCCCCAAACTGTGAGGTGATAGGATTGTCTAGACCAGGGATGGGCAGTCTTATCCCGAAAGGGCTGGTGTGGGTGCAGGTTTTCATTCCAATTAAACAGAAGCCACACCTGAGTCTATTGAAAGCCAAGATCGACTGATTAAACAGGTGGAATCAGGTGTGGCTTCTGCTTGGGTGGAATGAAAACCTGCACCCACACCGGCCCTTTCCGGATAAGATTGGACACCCCTGGTCTTAGACAGTCTAGATTGTCTTTCTGAGTGATAATTACGGTCACATAACCCTTTTGTTCAGAGATGGTTCTTGATGTCCCACTACTGCTCCCATGCTATAACTGAGTGAATGTCACTTTAGCTGGTATTATACACACATTGCTGAGACTGAAGTAAATTGTCCCTTTGATAAGGGGAACACTCTTAACAGTGGAGTCTGTTTAAAGGCAGTGTGTAATTATTTACACTCGCCTCGTTAAAGGTCATCGTTTGCCTCAGTAACAAGTCTTAAAGGAAAAATCCGCTTTGAACAACTTTTATATTAATCTCAATAATTAACGTTATCCTCAGTGGAATCTAGGAATTATTTTGTAACTCAATTCTGAGTTTACTTTTTTTTAATTATTATTGTTTTTTTTTTTTTAGTTTAACCCTCACTTGGATTATTTTAATTTAATTAACTTCATTTACTTAATTTCTACCTAAATAGTGATGCAGCAGTGCTTTAGTCATTTTATTGGAGTCCTCCTTATCTTTGTACTCAGCACAAACATATCATCTTGTAAAGCTTCAACTTTCATGCGAATACCTCAAATGCCACTGCGCTGGGCATCTCTTAGACCGCTAACTAACTAAGACGAGTCTCTGCTGTAATTCGGTGTAACTGGGTCGTATAGCTGCATTGCATTCTGGGACTTTGAGTCCAACCCTGGAAAATGGCAAGTGAGAAAAGGTGTTTTTTTTTTTTTTTTTTTTTGGAGCGAATAGCAGTCATTATTACTTATGTTTGAGATTGTTCACATTTTGTTTCTCCTATTACAGGCCAGTGTCACTGCTCTTGTTTCGTACTGACTTCTCACAGGAGTAATGAAAATACAGCGCCAACCAACAAATTAGCAGCACAAACACTAAACACATCACAAATATTTCAGTATAAACATATTTACTGTGTTTCAGAGTGGAGCTTTCCTGCAAGTAGTTTCATAAAATCAAGTAAAAGCTCCATTATCGTCGAAATCATTTCTAATCTATATTTGTATCAATAAGTGTGTCATGCATTAGTCCATTTGTGAAATACTAAACTAGAGGCTTCCTTTACTTGTTATCTTGGCTATCTTAGCTTTGTAGTACCAATGCAAAACTAAAGTAGCATGACTGACACACCAGACATGTCCTGGCTAATCAAATACATTTAGAGTATGAGGAAACTTCACTTATTATCATTTTAAAGTCTGTTACATTGGAAAGCGGAACACTGTCTTGTACGTAACACGAAAACAGAAATTGTATTTTATATAAACATCTCTTTCCTGGACCTTGTGACTCAGAAGCTTTAAAAAAAAAAAGAGAGAGAGAGAGAGTGCAACTTTACTTCCTTGTCTCTGAGGCTGCAGGCATACAACAGTTTTCTACTCCTTAACCCTTGTATGATATTACAGTTTTATTCCAAGAGTCTTTCAGGAAGCAGTTATTAATTTTCTGGAGATAATAAATAGATAGATAATGTGTTTTGAATATGTTTTTTTTTTTTGTATTGCCATTTAGCTACAATTATTCATTTATTTACGGCTACAGCACATTTTTAAAAAGTACCTAGTTTGAGTCCATAATTTCCTCGGGCGTGGAAAAGTGAAACCCTGATATTTCATGAGACTATTGTCATGTTTCATTTAACCCAGATGTTTTTGAGCAGCAGATGTTTTTGCCTCACTTAAAATGTTTTTAAAATGTGTGTTTTTTTTTTTTTTTAATTTTGAATAATCAAATACATTATCACCTAACTACATTAGAGCTCTGATGCCTTGCCTTGGCTGTAGGAGCACATAGATGAGCTTTAATTACACCCAGGAAAACATTTATGCCTAAAAACTCACTCGTGATTACTGTTATATCTGTTTCTGACCATGATTTTTCACTATTAGAAATGTTCAAGACTCGACAATTTGAATATTTCAAAATAAGGTCTCCGCATTTTACAGTCCTGTTTACATTACCATCTGGAAACTGATTTGCTTAATAGAGTCTTATCACAATTAAAATACCTTTGCTTTTGTACTTTCATTTTCATTCAGGATTCACGGCTATCACAGCAACCAATCCAATCTGGCTAATCAAGACCCGCCTGCAACTAGATGCCAGGTAAATGTTTTTTAGTTTGTTTGTTTGTTTGTTTTATAATATCAAGTATGATAATGTGCTCCACAGCTCTCGTTATTCAAATCCTAACCTTCACTATTCCAAATCCAATCACTTGTGAAGATGTCTGAATCTTCAGGTGCAATTGAATTATTCTTTAGAGGTTTGTTTATTTCTGGTCGTACTACAGTAGATGAGTTCACTTACTTTTGAGCATTGTGCTTACTAGAGAAAAGTGTTCCATTTTATTTATTTCTTGGTATATTTCCTCTCTCAGGAGCCGTGGCGAGCGGCGGATGAGTGCACTGCAGTGCATGCGCCATGTGTATCAGACAGATGGACTTCGCGGGTTTTACCGCGGCATGTCCGCGTCCTACGCCGGGATCTCGGAGACGGTCATCCACTTTGTGATCTACGAGAGCATCAAACGGCGCATCCTGGAGACCAGAGCAGCTACTCGCATGGACCAAGAGAACGAGACTACACGAGAGGCGTCCGACTTCATGTACATGATGATGGCAGCCGCCACCTCCAAAACCTGCGCCACCTGTTTAGCTTACCCTCATGGTGAGCAGAGATGTCTGGCTCTCTATTTTTCCACACACCCATACACACACAACTGTGAGAGTGTACGATCGTAATGAAACTGGGTGACAGTGTACCATGATGATGTAGTCTGGAAAAGTCCTAACATTATTACTGGTGTAGGAGATGTGGTCACTTTGCATTCTTGAAGTGGCTGACGTAAAGAGCATAACACGTGAGGACGTGTGATTTGGATGCAGGCACGAGCCGAAGGCCCGCTTTATACCTGTCAGATTGTGTAGTCCAAATTAACTGTTGCATAAAAGAATCGACCTTTTTTTTTTTTTTTTTTTTTTTTTTTTTTTTTTTTTTTTTTAAAAAGAAGAAACACACAACCACAAAACTGTTTTAATAAAACACGGTTGTCCACAGCCGGTCCTTTACCTTAAGAAATCCGTGAAATGTTGTTATAGAAACCAGGTCATGACCAAATAATGACTGACCAAAGAGTCAAACTCATGCAGTATACACTGTGTGTAACATTTATAGGCTCACACCAGCATTTTTAACACAATCTCAACAAAAAACTTGAGAAAGTCTCAATTGAAATATCACATGTAACACACTGTTATGAACTTGCCAAAGAAACAAGTGGTCATCAGGGGTGCCAGCATTTATCATTTTTGAAATCTCGCCATGGCGATACTTTGAGACACCGAAGGGGAAAGGACACAGGATGGGAACGACACGTTGACTTCTATTAGCGGTTACTTTCAGTTCACGCTGAGTATATCTAGGTGAACTTTGACCTGTAAATCCATAAATCTCGATCTTGTGAGCCTGTAGAAACCGAATGTGCTGTACTGTGGACTCTTTAGTTGCAAAAAAATAACCAATGAAGGATCTTCTTATTAATGCCATTCTGGAAGTGAGAAGTCAGCCCTTGGAATTAAATAATTTTTGACATTCGTGCTTTCAAACTACACACTGGAGGGGGGAAAAAAAAAATCATGAATGACTGCATGTTTGTCTTTTGTTAGCAACCAAGTGAGTGATTTTATTTTTACCTTCTCAAAACATTGAACTGTACAGTCAGTGTTCTAGATTTAAGAAGCTAATATGTCTGTATGTTGATTGAAAAGGAAGCAAATAGATAATAAAGGAAACTGATAGTATGCTGTGTAAGTAGCATAACTCGTGTAAAGGTTAGAAGTGCTGTTTTGTTTCTTGATAATGGTGCGAGCAGCCATTTTGATTTAACGTGACTTGCTGAACTCGGGTTTGAGGAGACCGTGCCATGTTTCTGAGTAGCAAGTCCAAGTTGAAGGGGTGCTTTTCCATGTTTTTTTTCCCCCATTTAACTTGGAAATCCAGAGTTATGAGTTTTACTCGAATGCAGTATAAGTAGCAGTCATGCCAGACATTTGCCTTGTTGTTTTTTTATTTTTGCTTGGAACACACCTAAAAAAGTTATCCATTTCGTTTACTGATGTATGCTAGTTGTTTGTGGTGAAATTCTGGGGTTTTTCTCTCTGCATGCTAGGATTTTGATGGCCTCTGGGTTATGTGTTATTAGTACTGTGTGAACACCGAACACAGGGTTAGTGTAATGGTATAACATTACTTATTTGAGTTAATTATGTAAAGTGTAAGAATTTAACCCTCAAGGACCGAAACCGCCAGCCGTGGCTAAAAATAACTGTTCTAAAATGTTTAACTTTTAACCTCTAATCCAATCTGTATTCTTTAAAAAATCCCGTCAAGTGGAGATTCTCAGCTTTTTATGTGACAAAACAGAGACAACTGTGTATGAGACATACCACAGTTGTCTCGGTTATATGTTATGTCATGGTTACACCATCATATTTTGCAGCATTGATTCGTCAAGGAGTTCGTCAAGCCGTTTTCTGAGCCAAAGAGGAAATGGCTGTAGCTGTATAGTGTCCCGTCCTCCCCAAATACCCAGATTGGTTCAAACTGTCATCTACTCCACCAATCAACGTGTTTGTTTTTTGGGGGGAAGGAAAATTCCTCATTTGAGAGATGCATCTCTTTTATGGATACGTCTACATTGTCAGTAAATAAAATACCCTTTTTTTCTCTCTCTCTCTCTCTCTCATTGAAAAACGCCTAGAATAATATTGTAAGAAATGGCTATAGCTTGCTACGGGAATGTTGGATGAAGACAAAACTTCATTTGTAAGTCCAAAACATCCAGGTAACTTTCTAAAGGAAAAAAATTCAAACTTCAGGAGGTTTTGTTTGAGTTCACAGTAAAAAAAAAAAAATGTTTCTGCCGTTTTTTCTAAAAATTCTGGGTAATTCATCCATTCTCAGCCAAAAAGATTTAATGGAGACTTTTAATGAGCTAGATTGAAAATGAAAGTTCTCCTGTTTAAAATGATATATGGCACTTGATGCTGACTGCTAGAATAGGTTAGAAAAACAAACAAAAAAAAAATACAGGAGAGTCAGATTTCCCAAAAATCCATCTAGGTCTTTAAGGGTTAAGAGCTGCTGTGATATTCAGTGTGTCCATGTACTCATAATGCTCAAATGAGAGCGAAAATTATTCAAAAGACGTGCCGATTTTCCTCAAATTGCTCAGCTTTATTTCTTGTTTCTCTTGTGCAGAGGTTGTGCGAACCCGGCTGAGGGAGGAAGGCACTAAGTACCGCTCGTTCCTGCAGACAGTGAGCATGGTGTTCAGGGAAGAGGGGTTCAAAGCGCTGTACCGCGGTCTCACCACCCACCTAGTGCGCCAGATCCCCAACACAGCCATCATGATGGCCACCTACGAGCTCGTCATCTACCTTCTCGACCGCTAACATCAGCCCCCTGACCTTTGACCCTACAAACTGACCACCTCTACCTGCGAAGGGGAAGAAAGGCTTGGATTTGGAAAAGCCGCTGCTCATAGTGCCGATAGAAACTCGTACACGAATGTCAAGAGGAAATTTGAGACATTTTGAGAGTGTGTATAGGAAGGAGACGAAGATGATGATAAAAAAAAAACTTGGGGAATGCACCAACGTGGTGGGAGTTTTCAAAAAGAGACAAGTGAAAGAGAGGAGTGTTTCCCTTTTTTTTTTTTCTTTTTTTTTTTTTTTTTAAACTAGGTTTATGTAAAGCTGCTTCCAAAGGAGTCTTGTGTAAGAATGAACACACTCAAAGATGCCTGAAGAAACACATTGGGTCTCTGTTTTTACAGTGCTTATTTACCTTTAACTTAAATCATTACAATTTGGTGACACATTGTGTTTTTATTTGTACTGACAAAAAATCAGGATGGTTACTCTTATGCAAAATAAGAGATTTAAAACTAGGGAATGGTCAAAAATATTCGACATAGTGCCAAATGCCACGCCCTGATTTGTCGGTGCTCAGGCTTGGGGCTATTTGGTCAATCTGAAATTAAGAAAGATGCACTTAGATGTCATACAGAAGCAGGAGTGCTCCTGTTCCTTCCCTGCAGCCGTGTGGGGAGGTTAAGCAGGGTTATATGTGTGAATACGGTATGTACATATCTATATGTTTGTATATTGTCTTCAAAAAAAATTTTATTAAATGGTTGCTTTTGCTTAATATATTATTAACACATGAATGTACATGCAAATGTGACCAAAGTAAGAAGGTTGAACTTGGTCTTACTAAAGACGTTACTGAAGATGCAACGTTCGCCAAGTTGATTCTGTTCATCTGTTTGACCTTTTATGTGGGAGGAAAATATTCCAGAAAAAAACAAAACACAAAGTTTTTCAGTGCAACAGCTACAAAGGTTACAGTGTCTGTGCACATTTTGTGGTGTCGAATACCAGAGACTTTAAAGGAATAATTTGACCCTTGAACCTCAGATTCTCTCAGTCAGCCAAGATGCATCTGATGGTTTGTACTTTTGTATTATTTTGTACTAGACCTGTAAGGTCAGTGTAGCTTCTAGCTTCAGTTTAGCCTTGGGAAATCTAGACTTCCTAAGATGTCACACACTTGCCTAAAAGATCGTTTTGGGCTCAGTATTGCAATTTGTACATAAATAGTTTAAAAGAACAGTTCAATAATATTATAACTATATTATAAACCGAATCAGTTCTACGTTAGAGTTAATGTTCTGCTGCTGAGCCACATCTCCTACATACATCTGCATGAGGCGAAAACCAATTTTTGTGCTAAGAAAGAACGTGATACCGGCTTCAGCACAGACCTATGACTCTCTTTTAGCTCTACGAAAACACCTTAGCAAGGCTGTTTAAGGTGACTTGAAGGAACATTGTGTAAATAGCCTACGTTACCCTCACAGCTGCAGTGCAAAATTAAAGCAAAATGTTCTCAGACAATTCCTAGCTGACTGACTAATCTTGGCGTAAGAGCTTTCAAGTGTTATGGAGGGATGCATCAAATTATTTTGAAACGTTTTCTTTTATCACAATGCAATCCTATTTCATTTCTTCCTGTAATGTTTTGCTATATCGTTATTTATGCACTTGTCATTTTTGCGTCACTCCAACACCACACACACACACACACACACTTGAGAGTCCAGTGTTCATCTCACTCAGCATTGTGTTTACATCTACATGTCCACCTTCAGTTGTTGTATCACATATTCTTATTGTTCGACAGCTGAGAAATGTTCACAAACATTCACAATAAAGACATATGCATCAGTTATTGTGTTTCAATTCCTTTACATGGTTACCCTTGGCGTGTTTAGTATAGATACATAAACATGAGCACCAGTGAGGATAACCTGAAGAGAAATCTGTGGTTTATACAGTAGCACGCTGTTGGCCTGTGAATGCAGTCTTGTTTCTTGTAGAAAAGGACTTGGATGGTCACTAGATAGACACCAGGGAATCTATCAACTAAAATCAACTAAATATTCAACTAAAAATACATTTTTCACTTCTTGGGTAAGTTCTGATTTCATTTGTATAATTTTTTGTTATGTTTTCATCAAGTATTTATTTTGTGAATTGGCAACAACATGCAACAGTGGACGGAGGATTCTATGGTCTCATGCTTGTTAGTAGTATGCCACTGAGATGTCAGTAAAATCAACAATTATTGTACTAACTCAACAATTATTGTCCTAATGAGAGCAGATTGAGGTGCAAATTCCCAGGATTCAAGGGCATCATCAAGGTCAAGTGCATGAATTATGCTCGTTTTTCCTCTGGGTGCATCTCAGCCAGCTCCCTAGTTCAGTAGTCAGGGCACTGATCAGGGAGTCGGCCATTTTAAGGGCGATTTTGTGCAATCGTGAAATATTTCCAGTGCATTGGAATGTTCACTCCCTAACAAATCCCATAATGCACCGCAAAAACCAGGGCATATCGATGCTCACTATGTTCCCTAACTGGAAATATTTTCTGAAGCCTCTAAGCTCAGAAAAATGGCAGACAAGCTCTCAGCCAACTTATATCTACAAATGGAAGTAGCTTGGTATTCTTGCTGTAGCTCTCTTAGTTTTCCCCAGGGGGTCTCCCATCCAGTAACTGGCCAAGTTCATCCCTGCTTAGCTTGAGTAGAAACCCAGATGAGCGCTGCAGGGAGATATGGTGCTGGCTAAAGTAAAATTTAAGTGTTCAATAGCTTACTGTGCACCATGATAAGTTAAAAAAAAAAAAAAAAGTTGTTCTTTTGGCATCAGTGTTTCGGATAGTCCAGATAGCCTACACGTGTGTGTCTTTTCAGTTTTATTCTGTTTTCTTTCCATCTCCCTGTGGCTTTGCGAGACCTGATTATATTCATCTGGCCTTCAGAAAAATGGCTGGAGCTGAAAAATCCTGGTCACTTTCAAGATGGACTTGATTTTAATCTTTTACTGTTGGGTGGTGAGGCCCACGTGGAGGGATAATACCAAACTGCAGCAAGGAAAAAAGTGATTCAGGTTGTCCAAGAGGGCAGCTTTCACAACATTACAGCATCCAAGAACATGATGAAATTTTGTTTATGTTTACTGATCACAGTCATGCTAAACCATCAGTGATCAGTGTAGAATGGGATGTTGGATGTAAAAAAAAAAAATATCTAAAACAATATTACCAGTTATCAAGCATTTCATAAAATTGACCACGGTATGACCACCAGGTGGCAGCATTAGATTTTTATTATTTTTTTAATTATTATTCTTTCTTTCTTTCTTTTAGCATTAACAAGTTGTTTTTTTTTTTTTATGGAGATGAATCTGGACTCAGCCCCGGGTGATTAACAGCCCAGCTAACGCCCATGTTTGATTTTACTGATCCAAAACAAAGTATTACGCACCTTCTCACAAATACTGTACATTACACTATTTACTTTGGCAGGTTCAACTGATACAAAATTGTAATTATTTTTTGCTTTGTTTTCATCACAAACATAATGTTAAATTGACTGTAGAAGACCTGTATTGTTTCTGAGATATTGTTTTAATTCTTTCCAGTTGCACATTAACAGTCCCAGTTGCACAATTCAGCTCATCAGTTTCTGTGTAGGCAGAAGTTGGTTGGAGTGGCTTGTAGTGGCGGCTGGTCAGTAGGGGGCACTGTGGCGCCGGCCACATTAATTAATTTTCACGTTTTTCTTTTTTTGCTGCACTTTATCGACGGTCCCTAATGATTCAGCACCGCGAGTGTATGGACTCTAAGAGAAGGTTCTGAATCAGGACTTTCTCGACTTGATTAAACAGTTGTAGTTGACTCTTCTTTTGATGATAAATTTATATGATGTAGTCTCACAATAGTTCGGCGTGGATGGGTGAGCTGTTCCTGCGTTACTGACCGGAAATGTCTGAAAATGAAACACAAACACGACACATAAGCTGCTGCTTTCTGGAAAAACGAAACCATAACGTCGTTTCCTTTCCTCCTTAACACCGAGCATTTCTCAGACCAGGTAAAACTCGTTTAGACTGTTCTTGAGGTATTTCAATGGTTCATTTGAATCGTGGACACACCTGACCATCACACCAATGTGTGTCCACGCAATGGAGTGTGCACCCTCTTTGCTGTTATACCCCCATTTTTCTGGGAAGGCTTTGCACTAGTTTCTGTAGTGTGGTTGTGTTGGTTTGTGCTCATTCAGCTACAGTAGCATTAATGATGTTATGTGAGGAGATCTGTTCCACTTCGTCCCAAAGGTGTTCAGTGGGTTGAGGTCAGGACTCTGTGCAGGACACCCAGGTTGTTCCTCATAAGCCTTTTGTGTCCAGGGGTATTGTCATGGAGGACATGTGTGCACAGGGGAACATGTTCAGGCTTTTAAAACATTCTTTATGTGAAATGTATGGAATGCCACATGTTTGCCTGTGCGGAGTTTGCTTGTTCTCCCCGTGCTGCGGGGGTTTCCTCCAAGTACTCCAGTTTCCTTCCCCAGTCCAAAGACATGCATGGTAGGCTGTTTGGCATGTCCAAAGGGTCCGTAGTGTATGAATGGGTGTGTGATTGTGATTGGCACCCTGTCCTGGGTGTACCCTGTGTTGCGCCCCATTCCCCCTAGGATAGGCTTCAGGTTCCCCATGACCCTGAAGGATAAGCGGTATGCAAAATGTGTGTGTGTGTGTATATATATATATGTGTGTGTGTGTGTGTGTGTGTATATATATATATATATATATATATATATATATATATATATATATATATATAGTATCTCACAAAATTGAGTACACCCCTCACATTTTTGTAAATATTTGATTATATCTTTTCATGTGACGACACTGAAGAAATGACACTTTGCTACAATGTAAAGTAGTGAGTGTACAGCTTGTGTAACAGTGTAAATTTGCTGTCCCCTCAAAATTACTGAACATACAGCCATTAATGTCTAAACTGCTGGCAACAAAAGTGAGTACACCCCTAAGTGAAAATGTCCAAATTGGGCCCAATTAGCCATTTTCCCTCCCCAGTGTCATGTGACTTGGTAGTGTTACAAGGTCTCAGGTGTGAATGGGGAGCAGGTGTGTTAAATTTGGTGTCATCGCTCTCACACTCCCTCATACTGGTCACTGGAAGTTCAACATGGCACCTTATGGTAAAGAAGTCTCTGAGGATCTGAAAATAAGAGTTGTTGCTCTACATAAAGATGGCCTAAGCTATAAGAAGATTGCCAAGACCCTGACACTGAGCTGCAGCACGGTGGCCAAGACCATACAGCGGTTTAACAGGACAGGTTCCACTCAGAACATGCCTTGCCATGGTCGACCAAAGAAGTTGAGTGCACGTGCTCAGCGTCATATCCAGAGGTTGTCTTTGGGAAATACACGTATGAGTGCTGCCAGCATTGCTGCAGAGGTTGAAGGGGTGGGGGGTCAGCCTGTCAGTGCTCAGACCATACGCCGCACACTGCATCAAATTGGTCTGCATGGCTGTCGTCCCAGAACTAAGCCTCTTCTAAAGATGATGCACAAGAAAGCCCGCAAACAGTTTGCTGAAGACAAGCACAAGTTTGCTCTAACATCCACCAGCAACGTGATGTCATCATGGAGGACTGGAAGAGGACTCCAGTGGCAACCTGTGAAGCTCTGGTGAACTCCATGCCCAAGAGGGTTAAGGCAGTGCTGGAAAATAATGGTGGCCATACAAAATATTGACACTTTGGGCCCAATTTGGACATTTTCACTTAAGGGTGTACTCACTCATTTTTGTTGCCAGCGGTTTAGACATTAATGGCTGTGTGTTGAGTTATTTTGAGAGGACAGCAAATTTACACTGTTACACAAGCTGTACACTCACTACTTTACATTGTAGCAAAGTGTCATTTCTTCAGTGTTGTCACATGAAAAGATATAATCAAATATTTACAAAAATGTGAGGGGTGTACTCACTTTTGTGAGATACTATATATATATTAGGATCTTTACATGAACTTCAGAAATTAATTTTTAATGCCTTTTGTAATTACCTAATGGGCATCTATGGTTAAAGGACATTAGAGGTAGCAGGCATCTGTAAAGGTTATTAGGCATTCAGGTTATATTTATAACTTACATATGAATATGACAGGTAAATTAGCACAGGTTTCCTTTCACACCATGACCCCAAAAAATCACTTTTCTTCCTTCGGTATGCCAGATTGATATATTGGGGTTTTTTTTGTCATAGGTGCCCATTTTCCTTTGGCTGGAGACCTGATCAAATCCACCTGCTGTAAATAAGAAAAATGGCTGAAGCTGTAAAATCTTACTATGCAGAGCAGTTTAGCTGCTCAGTGTGCCTGGACATCCTGAAGGATCCAGTGACTATTCCCTGTGGACACAGTTACTGCATGAGCTGTATTAATAATGTCTGGTCTGGGTTGGATCAGAGCGCTGTCTACAGCTGCCCTCAGTGCAGGGAGACGTTTTCTCCAAGGCCTGCCCTGAAGAAGAACACACTTGTGGCTGAAGTGATGGAGAAAATGAAGAACGCTTCAGATCAGGCTGCTACTTCTAATCAGAATACCTCAGCCTGCACACGATTGGAGTGTGACTTCTGCATAGGAGCCAAAAATACAGCTGACAAGTTCTGTTTGCAGTGTTTAGCCTCCTACTGTGAGCTTCACCTCCAGCCTCACTACGAATCTCCTGTGTTCATGAAACACAAACTAGTCCCAGCATCTGCGCAGATACAGAAGAACATCTGCCCTCAACACGGCAAGCTGCTGGATATTTACTGTCACGATGACCAACAGTGTATCTGTTACCTGTGCATGGGTCAGAGTCATAATGAGCACAAATCATCATCTGTGGAATCTGAGAGGATCAAAAAACAGGTAAATGCTGCTTGACTTGATATCACACAAACATATTGTATATTAGATGGCTTCCTGAGAAGTGGATATATTAGAAAACCCTGATATCTAAAAATGGACTGGCTTTGTCCCACCTGATAGCGCAAACAGCTGGGCACTGGCTGCCAAATGGCAGAATAAACTTCTCCAGGCTCTCCAAATAGTCCATGTGGTCTTACAGCTGCATCACCACCGAATGACATTGCTTCTGAGCTTGCTGATATCTTTAGACAACAAGTTGATAACAAAGCACTTCTGTAGATTGCACTAATATTACAATATTAAATCTAATCTAATGCACCTGTCTCAGTCTAATATACAGTACTGGACTGAGACAGGTGCATTAGAGCAGGGATAATATAGAAAAATGGATGCCTTTTTTTTTTTTAAATAATCATTTAAAAAAATTATTTGTTGTAAATGAATGTGGACTGAATTTTCCAGGATGCCTTGGAAAAGACAAAGATAGAGTGCCAGCAGATGATTGCTCAAAGAGAAGAAGGCCTAATGGAGCTCACCAAGGCTGTGACATCTATTAAGGTGAGTATTGACTGTAGTCAGACTACTCCAAGAACTGCTTTTTAATGCTCTGTATTAAAGCAGTATTTTCTTTAGTCTTTACCGCCAGATATCCGTAACTGTGATCGTCTTTTCACTTTCAGGTCCCTCCTCAAAACCCACCTTTTTCAATTAGCTTACTACAAAGAACATGTATTTATTGATTTATTTATTTAATAGTGATTTTTAGATTTTTGTTGATCTTTTATGTACTTTTATTGTAAACTTGATTATGTCTGTAAGGTGTCCTTGAGAGTCTTGAAAGGTGCCTATCAATAAAATGTATTATTATTATTCTATAGGAGTGTAAAGATAGACAGCTGTTATCAGTTATGTTATAAAAGTTGGATGGTGATTGTGAGTGAATCAGCCAGAAAGTTGAATACATGCAGATTTTTTAATTTTATTTATAGTGTACTATTGTTTAGAGATGTTGTCAAATTAGATTATTTTGGCACTGTGCATGCTTCTTTCACTCCTCCACCATGCTTCTCAGTGCCTGTCAGCGGGGTGGAACGAAAGGGGGTGTAACCTCTGTGCCTTTCAGCCCCATTAAATGAGGCATATGATTGCACTGATTATTAAATTGTATTGAAGCAGCTATGAATCAGACTGAAAAAAAAATCAGCTTTTTTAAATGTAACAGTCCAACATTGAGTTTTCAGATACACGTCCTTAGTAATACTTCTAATATAAACGTTGGGGCACAGGGGGCACATGGAGGCTTTACCACGTTGTCCCTGTCCTGTCAGTGTTTTGCGCAGGCAGCAGAGGAGGACAGTGAGAGGATGTTTACTGAGCTGATCGACTCCATGAAGAGAAGATGCTCAGAAGTGAAAACGCTGATCAGAGCTCAGGAGAAGACCGAACTGAGTCGAGCTGAAGAACTTCGCCAGCGGCTGGATGGTGAGCTCACAGAGCTGAGGGCACGAAATGCAGAAATGCAACAGCTATTATCTACAGATGATCACATCGATTTCATCAAGGTAACATACCGCACTGTTCGGCTAAGCAAGCAGACTCTTATCCAATTTCTCCTAATACTCTAATACCATCCTTTTTGTTTTTGTTTTTTTCTGTAGAAATACATTTCTGTCTCTGCCTTGCCCATGTTTAAAGACATGCCTTCCATAACCTGTGTGACTCATGATACTTCTGGGAACATCTCCATTTCTGAGGTCAAAGAACACCTTGAGGATGTTTGTCATCAGGAAGTAGCAAGGATATCAAAACAAGGTTTGAGAAGTATTTCATGAGCCAAACATCGGCATCCTAATATCGCCAACCATCTTTACCTGATAAAAGATACATGCCTACAGTTGCCCCGAAAAGTATTTGGACACTTAATCCACACTTACAAATGTATGAATTTCACTGTATTTGAAAACAATGTCAAAGCCAAGCACATTTTTCAAGCAAAACATTTCCCCAAAAATATATTGCTATGCATAAACGTCCATCCATCCGTCCATTTTCCATACTGCTTATCCTTCACAGGGTTATGTGGGAGCCTGAAGTCTATCCCAGGGAACTCGGGGCACGTGGTGGGGGAAGGGGTGGACGGGGTGCCAACCCATCGCAGGGCACAATCACTCGCACATTCACACACTCCAGACGGTTTGGAAATGCCAATCAACTCATGTCTTTGGACTGGGGGAGGAAGCCAGGTCCCCATGGTGTGACCCCCCAACCCCAGAGGTGTGAGGCAAACATGCTTCATTAAAGATGGAGTGGCTGTGGTTCAGGTGGTAGAGCGGGTTGTCCACTAATCGTAGGTTTGGCGGTTCGATTCCTGGCCCACATGACTCCACATACCGAAGTGTCCTTGGGCAAGACACTGAACCCCAAGTTGCTCCCGATGGCAAGTTAGCACCTTTCATGGCAGCTCTGCTACCATCGGTGTGTGAGTGTGTGTGTGTGAATGGGTGAATGATACACAGTGTAAAGCACTTTGGATAAAAGCGCTACATAAGTGCAGACCATTTAAAGATCACAATTACAGTGTTTTAGTATTTATTTTTCCATCCTTTGTTTCACAGAACTTCAACAACATCTAGGCATGGAATCAACAAGTTTCTGTAACAGTTGTGGTGGAAGTTTCCAAATTTCGACCAGCAAAAAACATTCAGTTTATCTGCACTAGAGCATCACCAATCAACAGTTTCTTCTCCATTGCATCACATAGATGCTTTATTGGGTTTAGGTCAGGGCTCTGGGGTGTATTCTTTCAAAAGAATGGCTGGTGCTTTGGATCATTATCCAAATTATCCATTATTGCAATTACTTTTAACCAACAGGTACCACAGTAATTTATAGAGCATGTATTTAGTCTGTTACCTTTAATTTTATGCATTTGCAACTGTGGTTTAAGTGTCCAAATGCTTGCCACTGTAGATGCTTATGTATTTGTTGTGCTGTTTCTTTTCAGTTAGGAACATCCATGTTGTGGAGCCTTCAGAGCCGGAGACCAGAGAGGACTTTCTGCAATGTGAGTCAAATGTAAACTTTAGCTATAACACAATAACACTGAAGTAACCATGCTTATCATAATAGAACAAAAGCCTTGCAGGGTAAAGTAAAATAGTACTGTATTTTGCAGAGGGGCTAACTGGCTTCTAGCATTTCACACAGGCTCCGACCAGAAGAGGGAGATTTTTTGCCTTAACCTTCACAAAAACTAGATAATAATTCTTTATCTCTGAGAAAACTGTGTAGAGTGTAAGGGTGAACATGTAGAGCATATGTTGTAAATAATAAATACAAAATTAAGTATATGTAGTTTTACTTTCATTGGTTCCTGATTTTCAGACACCCTGTATATCAGGGGCCATCAGCTGGTGGACCGTGGTCCAGATATTTAGCCAGGAAAGTATTTCAGCAGACCAAACCATGTTCTGTAAAAAAGAACTGATAAAGTATAGGGAAAAAGTGGGCCTTAGTTCAGTGACCCTAAAGGGGAGCCATTGTGTGTTCCATAGTAGCTCGTCTGTTGCAGCTTGTCCAATCACATGCAATGTACCGTAAGTTCTGTAGCTGAAGGCAACTCATCGGATCCGAGACTAGGTACAGTGCAACACTGTAAAACTTTATGCTGTAAATTTACAGTAAAATACTGACTGCTGAGTCCTGTATTTTTACAGGACTACTACTGTAATCAACATTTACAGTATAGTATTGTTAATACCAAATATAGTATCCTACTGTAATATCCACAGAATTTTATAGTATAAAAATGTGCTGTCTAAAGCAAGGGGATTGAATTATTTGTCATTAAATAGTTCAAAACAGTTACGTTATTGTTATTTTTTACAACAGTGTAGTGGCAATATGAAGCAGAAAATAACGTACTCTGAATTTTAAAACATCATTTTTTTTTAAAGCAAAGAGCAGAAAATTGCCTTTTCTGAACATGTAAGCTGAAAGGTCAGCTGTATTTTCTTTTAATAAGAACCTTTAAATAGCAATTAACAATTTAAAATATATAACAATAATAATCTTAGGTCACGTGCCCTGTTTTACTTCAGGAAAAAAAAAAAGAATGCGCACAAAAATAATGCTTATTTATGATTTCTATAAAGAATTTATATATTGACAAAATAAAATCGTTCAGTCATTGAATTCTTTGCCCTAAACCTGATTACGTTATTTGTGAAATTGAACACAGTGGTCTTACGTTAGCACTGGATCGTCATCACATTAATCAGCCTGAAACGACAAAAAACAATGATCAAAACCTTGTCCAGAGCAAGGTGTACGAATGCTATATGGTAGCTTTTGCAGTATAATGTGAAGTATCAAAGTTACTTGGTGAAGAGTTGAGAACAGTAAACTGTTTGCTCAGGACTAAGCAAAAGTGCAAAAGGTTTAACGTTCCCAAGGTCAAACCATTCGTGGAAACAAAGTAGAAACACCAACGAAAAGCTCCATAAAAGATTGGCTTAGCATATCAATACTCAGACGAACAATTATTTATTCGTCTTCTCACGCTCCAAAGTCCATTTATCCAAATCAAAGGCACAAACGTTAGATTATTCAGACAAAAAATGATTCCGCTGTCTTCTCATGCAGCACCGTACGTTTATCCGGCATCACAGGCAAACTAATCCTTGAAAAGCTTAAAAGCTACACACAAAAATTCACATACCACTGGCTTATCTTATTATCATGAATACTTAGTTCTGGATTTGTTTATTAAAGTCCCACTGACAAATCCAGTTTGGCTGCAGTACAGGCATAAATGTCTGATCCTATCATCACATTAAACCCTGAAGAGTAGACATAAAACACTTAACGCATTGGGAGAGAAGTTCAAATGTATTTGCTGAACCTAGAAACTTCCACAACTTGAAATGACCACGAAAAAATAAATCAATCAATCCCAGAATGCAATGTCTCTACTAAAAACAGAAAACCGCTCTATGTTTACAGCCATCCTGTTTTGCTTTAGCTTTTTATATATATATATATATATATATATATATATATATATATATATATATATATATATATATATATATATGTGTGTGTGTGTGTGTGTATGTATATGTATTTTTAATGTTGTTTACACTTTCTGGTCTGTTTCGTGAGCTGACAACATGGCTTGCTTTTATTTTTGTAATAAAGTGATGCAAAAAGAATGTTTAAAGACAAATTGACAGAGAAATATGCAGTTATTGCCAAATGCAAATCATGTCTCTAGTCTAAAGTGGTAATGTGAAGGGCCATATACAAAACAAGACATAACCAGTTCCGTGTCTCATAAATAAGTGTCTATTTATGGCCATGAACAAATCTTTAATAGTAGTTGAGAGACTTTTAATTGTCAAGAACATACTCTTACCCGTGACTGATATCACTGAGCATAAACTCTGTATGTATAGGAGGTATCATAATGCTTAATTAATTGTTCTCAATAATCCCACAGCAGGAATGCAACACTTATCTGTGAAACATATAAAAGCATAACAGGCTTATACTGTACATTCTGACATATTTTATAAGTCATTGCGAAGGTAAAGCTGGAAAATACATTTATTACGCAATAACATACTTGATTTATTTTTCACGCTACCCTCCATGGCTTTTGTGTGATCTAAAAAAAATGGGTAAGAACACATATCATGGATAACTCACGGATGTGTTTTTGTGTTTGTTAATCTTTAAACAGACTTCTGTGATCTTCATGTGGATCCAAACACTATCAACAATAGTCTGTGTCTGTCTGAGGGAGACAGAAAAGTGACCCATTCTCCTCCAGCGCATCCATATCCTGATCATCCGGAGAGATTCGACTCTTTTCCATATGTCTTATGTAAAGAGCGTCTTTATGGTCGTTGTTACTGGGAAGCTGATTTGAGGAGAAGTGTTTGGTGTGTAGCAGTTTCATACAAAGGCATCATGCGTAAAGGAGCCAGTGATGAGTGTAGATTTGGGTTTAATGCTAAGTCCTGGAGATTATCCCGCTCTAAGCAAGAACACTATTTCAGACATAAACAAACTGCAATCAGTCTTCGTCGTTTCAATTCAACAACTATTGGTGTGTACCTGAACCACAGTGCAGGAACGCTGTCATTCTACAGTGTCTCTGACCAGATGACACTCCTCCATAAAGTCCAGACAACATTCACTGAGCCACTCTATGCAGGGTTTGGGGTTGGAGGTGGCTCAGTTGTCCGAATTCTGAAAAAAGCTGAAAAAATTTCATATTCAGAAATGTAATTAATAAAAACTACAACTCATTAACTACAAGAATGCTATATACATTCAATTCAATTCATACAATATACAGTGCCCTCCACTAATAGTGGCACCCTTGGTAAATATGAGCAAAGAAGGCTGTGAAAAATTGTCCTTATTGTTTAACCTTTTAAAAACAATTCACAAAAATACTCCTTAAAAAAAATACCTTTGTAAAATATAGGTGTGCCACTATTATTTGCACCCCTATGAATTCATATGAGAAAAATATATTTAAAGTATATTCCCATTGATATTTTCCTTTTTTGTTCTTTTTTATTATTATTATTTTTTTTTTACACCTGGGCAACTAGGAACAGGAAATTGCTCAACCAAGACTTCCTGTTTCACAAGGGTATGAATATGAGGTAACACATAGGCCAAATTCCCATTTATAACAATGGCTATGTCCAAGGAATATTGCTGTGATGTGCAGCAAAAGATTGTTGAGCTTCACAAAATGGGAAGTGGCTATTAGAAAATAGCAAAAGCATTGAAAATGCCCAAAGATTACAAATACTTCAAAATCAGAGAAGGGTAAAAAAAAAAAAACCACTAATTTACATTACTTTTAGTTTTGATGAATAAGAAGCAATAGAGCATTACACTGAGCACAGTGATTGCTGATTGCCAACAGTTGTGTTAAAATCACTCAGGAATTGAGTACACACTTGCCTGATCCTGCATCAACAACTAATTTATCATATGTAGTCATAGTCATTACGTTATGAGCTACCAATATTCTCAAATTAAGTGTGCTGATGTTCACTGCTTCATCTATAAAGGACTTCTGATGATGACGGTTTGATCAGTATGTTATCCGGATATATTATGATCCATCAATTATTGCGGAAAGCGAGAATGTGAGAGAATGTGCCTATCCTGATGCTTAATTGCCTCGTGTTTTATAGTGCTTTCTTTCTTTATATATTATACTAGATTAAAGATGGTCATAAATGTGATTAGTTAATGGGAGAATCATGTCAGTGAGGAATCTGTTAAATCAAATATCAATGCTTTTGGTGACAAATAATCTCTTTTTAATAAATCATATAATTTCTAATATGATGTCTGGTTTTCTGTGCATAAGTGTAGCTGATTGTGAAACTACACAGAGTATTGTAATGGATTTTACTGTAAGGCCTTTAACATCTCTGAAGCTATATCCTAAGTCACGAGTTATATTTGGTTCACATTTAGATATTGCTGTGATTTATTTTAGTAATACGAGTAAGTGAAAAAATTTAAAAGGCTTTTGCTAGATAATTCCCACTGTTTATGTAATCCAAACATTCATTACAGTTGTCAAATGAACTCCGTCTATACTGTATTGTGAACTCATTACTCATCGAATCCAATAAAACAAGATGTTAAAGCAAAGCTCATTTTCAAGTGAGGTTCTTTTCTTATGAACTTTGGGGTTCAATTTGTTAAATAGTTAAATGAAAGAAATCACATACAGCTGCACATATCTGTACTTTATTCCACATATACTATAGTCCACACTTTTTCTGCTATCTATCTTTTCTATCCTTTATATATATATATATATATATATATATATATATATATATATATATATATATATATATATATATATATAAATTTTCTACTTTTATGCAAGTAAATTCTGTTTTTATGTCACAAGACAGTCGTAAAAAGCATCTTACTTCACGTCATACTGTGTAGGGGTGTGTGTGTGTGTGTGTGTGTGTGTGTGTGAACAATAAAGTTTTAATTTGAAATCTGACAGCCCTACCCAGTGCTGCAGGCCAGTGTGGGCCTCTAGTGTGGTGTAGATGGGTTATTTAGCTACTTATTTAGCTTTCTTTATTTGGGCTGATGATGTGACAGTCTGCAGAGCCCTTATGAGCAAGGTGCACAGTAAACATGGGCCTTAAGTCTAGTTTACTTTGTGTACATTGGAGCACTACCCCAAATAAATCAATAAATACTGAAATGTAAAACAATGTTTAAAAAATCCCACGTTTCCATGTCAAGAGTACTTTAATACACACAAATGTGTCAAAAGCATATACTTTTCACTTTAATTAAGAAAGGATGAATATGCAATATATATACAGTATATATTTCACATACAGTGTTTATTTAGGCCGACAGCATTAGTATGTCAGTAGAGAAGAAAAATCACAGTGTTACAGATATTTTCAGTATTTTGTTAAGGAAATTGCTTTTATTTGTCAAATAAATAGTTAAATAATGGGCTTTTACTCATATGAATATCATCAAAATTAGGCCACTCTCATCATTTCCAGCAGTTACGAGGCTTGATAATTGTAGCCCTGTTACACTATATAGCCAAATGTATGTGGACACCCGAGTGTGCTTTTTGAACATCCATTCCATCTTCTGGGAAGGCTTTCCACTAGATTTTGGAGCATGACAGTGGGAATTTATGCTCATTCAACCACAAGAGCATTAGTGAGGTCGGGTACCCATGTCGGGCGAGGAGGCCTGGTGTACAGTCGGCATTACAGTTCATCTCAAAAGTGTTCAGTGCGGTTGAGGTC
Organism: Ictalurus furcatus; assembly: GCF_023375685.1. Taxonomy (NCBI): domain Eukaryota; kingdom Metazoa; phylum Chordata; class Actinopteri; order Siluriformes; family Ictaluridae; genus Ictalurus; species Ictalurus furcatus. The sequence goes on from NC_071271.1 coordinate 19,931,506, forward strand.
AGGGCTCTGTTCAGGATATCTGAGTTCTTCCACTCCAACCTTGGCAAATCATGTCTTCATGGATGTTGCTTTGTTCACAGGGGCATTGTCATGCTGGAAAAGACATGGGCTACAGCATCCGTAGACATTCTAGACAACCATGAGCCTTGAACTTTGTAGCAACATGTTTGGGAAGGCCCTCATATGGGTGTGACGGTCAGGTCTCCACAAACTTGTAGTTATATAGTGTATATGACAAGACTGAATACAAAGACTTTTTTGTATTTCCTCAAGCGAAAAATATAGAGGAGCACACGAAGACAGAATAACACAGGCTGTCCGGGAGAGCGGGTGTTTATGGGAAGTGTAGTTTTCACACCGTGATGATACTACAATCCAAAATGGAAACTATTATTTGAAACTATTAAGAAAAAAACACGCATAGCTTAAATTATAAATATAATGTATAATTCATAACCTTATTTTTAAAAAAAAACAACAACAACCAACCAACTAAAAAACAAAACAAAAACCCCCCCAAAAAACCCTGTGATTAAAAATGAGCAGACGAATCACTTCCGGTTCCCCCGTGACGTCATTGCCTCGGCACTCTATAACAAAGCCGTGTACTCTGCTTCCCTTTCGGACGCTTTGAACGTGTAAAGCGATTTTAAACCGCAGCTTATCAGCACCTCACAGACACGCTCTGCTTAAACAGGTAGTTATTATGGCGTTATGAGTGATTAAAAGTTGTTTTGTGTCATTGTTTATTTTCCACGAGAGAGAAAAAGTTGTAATCCCCGAGGCGTGAGTAGCTCCAACGTGGCCAGTTTGTTTGTGTTTGTTGTTCCGTTAACGGTAACGGTACTAAAATCAATCCGCTGTGTCGCCTTTCTACTGGGTTTCTGTTGCGAAAGTAAATGTTTGCTAAATGAATAGCTGGGTGTCAGTGTGTTTGCTTTAGTGTTTAACTCTGAAACACTTGCCATAGCGAACAGAAAGGTTGAATGTAGGGTTTAGTACATCTTACACCTCACTCTTAATAAGTAAGCAAGGTTATTTTAAAGTAAATAATGAGACAGTGTTAGGAACAGCTTCATAACATGATTTATACTTGACTGGATATCAGTGTATTAATCAGGTGCTTAAACATTTAGAAAAGCTCATCCTATTTCTGGGTGTTTTTTTTTTTTTATTACCCTCTTACTTCCAAATGCAGAGAGAGAGAGAGAGAGAGAGAGAGAGAAATAAATGGCTTAAAGACATGGTTTTATTTTCAGGACCTCTTAATCATAACTTTGTTAAAATTCCATGTCAATCATTTTATGAGCAATTCTTCACATAAGCCTTTAAACCTAATTCTTTTCAAATGAAATACAGATTATTCATTTTGCATTACATTAAACGTAAGGTTTAATACCCAAATTTCGACGTGTCCTGCTAACACTTTATCGGTGACTGCTTTTACAGAAACGTCTTGAATCGAAGGTGATTTAGAGGGAGATATGCAATCTTTCCGTTATGACATCACTATTTATCCAATGTTGGAAGTGACCGACTGCTGTGCTGAAAAACTGGCATTATTTTATTTATCTGTGTTTTGGTGAGAATGGTGAATATGTATGAATTTCATAGCTGGATTACTCACTTATTACGTTTACATAGACAGCAGTAATCTAATTATTGACCTTATTCTGAATAAGACTGATAATATTGTGATTAAGGTGTTTACATGAGTCCCTTTTAGAATACTCCTTTCATGTTCAGGTTTTACATGTTATAGAACGTAGATCGATTAACGGCACACGTCGTTACGTCACTGCCCCACGCCGTCCGACGTTCCCTCCAGGATTTCACGTATCGACATACAGTTGGTCTTCGTTATGGTACCGTATACAGTTTTGAGTGTTTTTATTTTAAATTTTTACGAAAGCTTCAAGTGCAGTTAATTATTTGTCATGCTGTACGTGCTAATGGACGACTGCTGGAAGCCATGGGCTGCGTCTCAAACCGCATACTTACCTATTATATAGTAGCTGAGTTGCATGTGTTTCACCTACTATATACTGTAGTAGGTAATTATGCGGTTTGGGACGCATCCGTGCTCTCTTGTTTGCAGTCAAACGGTTGAGCTCTGCTGTTTGTGTACATGTCCTGTCACAAATTGCTGTGAAAACTCTCACACGACGTTAATAGTGTGATTAAGATGTGTACATGTCTGTAATGCATGTCGATAATGCGACTAAGACAGGAGTACTCCACACGTCTTAATTCCATTTGTGTTTACTTCGAGTGTGATTTTGGTCGGATTACGATAATCAGTAATCGCTGTTTACATGCTAGTTTCTTAATCACGTTAATATCGGCTTATTGTCGTCAGTGTACTTACTCACACACTCTCTCTCACACACACACACACACACAATGATGCCTCTGTAGGGGAAAGTTTGAGGTGTGTTTTAATGAACTGCGAAAACGTTGTGAAACAATTCCTAGGTGTTGAAGTCCTAATGTAAGTATTAATCTTTCATCACTCCCACTGCATCAGTTATGGGAATTTATTTCAAAAGTAGCACATTCAGTGATGCACAGATGCCGATATCTGTGCTCTAGTTTTCCTGTATTCTTCAAGTTGACTGCAGATGCATGATGCTGGTGTACTTTAACCAGACAAGTCGTGGTCAGTGTTCACACGCAAACATCTGTATCCTTTAAACATCGTGTGTTCACAGCCTAAAATCTAAATACCATCTGGTCAGAAAATGTCAGATCTGATGCAGTGTTCTAGGCCGGTATTTGATCAGTGCGTTCTTGGGAAAACAATTTTTGCTCATTGTTTTTTTTTTTCTTCTTTTTTTTTCTTCTTCTTCTTCTTTTCCCCTTCAACATAGAACTGCGTGTAAATTTCAGTTTATAGCAGTGGTTCACAACCTTAAAATTCACAATTATTCTCCCACGATAAAAATAAAATCTCTACCAGGTCCCACAACTTGTAGAACAAGACATTAAATAACTATTAAATAACTAGTTGTTATCATGTTATAAACAGAAACACAGCTTTTGAGCAGCAGAAATCGTCAAATTGTAGATAAATCAACTTGTACACCAACGCTGATGTGTGTTTGTCTGAGTGGGCAATATTTAAGTTGAGGGGTCTTAAATGATGTGCAGAGCCTAGATCATAGAGCTGATTAAACCAGCTGATGATCTGCTTCCAGACATTGATGAAAATCCTATTGATAAAATATTGGAGAATATTGCCTTAGGAAAGTTCTATAGGATATAGAGTTGGAATATGACATGATAGGGGCGCTAATCACTAGCTCAGCTGTAGAGGTATTAATCCAGATCCAGAACTATCCATACTCTTGAATAACTGTATCTGCTTTGCACAGAACCACTGAGGTGCTGTTTGGAGCTTGTGAGTAGGTACATTGTTATTGATGTGATGTGAAACTGAAACACTAGCTAAAACGGAGGCTTTTTAGGGTCTATGTTTCTCCTTAGTGTTTGGGGTTTTAAGTGAACGCAGCTGACCAAACTGCTCTTTCTCAATTTTCCATCATTCCTGTTCTATCGCACGCTACTGAAGAACGATGTTGGACCAGTGTGACATCGTTTTGTTATTTCTTAAGAATAAGGTTATAACATTAGTGTGTTATTTATTTATTTATTTATTTTTTTAGTTACTCTCCATGGACTTGCATTTAGAGTTCATATTACAAGCTCATTTGCGCAATTGCATTGTTTTTCTTGCTCAGATTGGATCTGCCTGTTTTGCCGGTTCGGATTCATAACCGCAAATGACTCATATCTGTCTTTAATCTGAGCGTTTATATCTTTAATATCTTTCTCTAAGACAGTCTTGAGAAAATCAGATCTGTCAGACATTGGATTTATGTCACTTCAACTTGGTAATGTGCTCTTAAAAAAAAAAAAAAAAAAAAAAAAAAAAAAAAGTAGAAATGTAATAATTTGTAATGTAATATGTAAATCTGTCTAACGCTATCTACTAATGCTTGATTTTTGATCATATAACAATTCTTTTTGCCAATATTAGAATTTTTAGCTCCTCAAAATGAGGCATCAGCGACGAGTTTCATTTCACACCATCTCCTATTTGTGTCGTGTAAAACGCGGTACGTCCCGTCCTTCCCTGACCCTTCTGCGCTTAGTGTATCACGCTTGCCGGTACTCTATGAACTCCCACTTGCACTCCATTTGCATACGGTCGTTATTTGTTGCAGTGGTACCTTCTTTTCCCGTCTGTAATGCAAATTGGGGATGAGCAAGGTTTGTGTGTAAAAGCATATAATTGAGGCCCATGGCAAGGGGGTATTGTCCATACTAGAGGTAAAGTAAGGTCTGATTTGAATATCATAAATGCTGACTCTTCCGTTTGTACCCAACCCTGTCGCTTATTTATTATTCTACAGATCAGACCTCTGGTAGCTTTAATTGCACTGCCATATATCTTGGTAATGGGCAGTTTGAGAGTTCTGACCTGTAACACGTTCCTGAGTGTTTAGTTTCACTTTGTCGGGTTTTCCAGGCTTATTATTTTTTCTTGTTTGGGTGGCTATTTGAATGTACATGTTTTCCAAACTTTTAGTTGCAATGTATACTGTGCTTATTTATTCTGGAAAGAATTGTTAGATGCTCTTGTTATAATACCCAGTCAAGCATGACATAGAGTAATGTGTTGGGAGTGCAGTGTTTCTCCTGCATACCTTTTAGCACAAAAACATATATAGACAAAGAAATGGAATCTATACCAGCAATATGGACATTCACTGAGCATTCAAACAATGTTCAAATCCTTCTCTCAGGTTCATCCTGTCCAATACTGTCTTGACTTGTCTGTTCTGGCAGTGTCCTGGAATTCTTTTTCCTCTTTTTTTTCTTTTTCTTTCTTTTTCCTCTTTCTCTTTTATTTTTTCTTTGTCTTTCTTTTTCCTTTTCTCTTTCTGTTTCTTCTGTTTTCGTTCTTTCTTTTCTTTGTCTTTCTTCTTTTTCTCCTTTTCCTTTCTTCTTTTTCTTTCTCTTCTTTGTCTTTCTTCTTTGTCTTTTTTTGTTCTTTTTCTCCTTTTTCGTTGTCTTTCTTTGTTTTCTTTTTCTTCTTCAGTATTGTCAATAATCCTCTTTCAGTGCTCTCTAATCGTCTCTCACCATGAGCAGTAAAAGACGCGACTCATCAAACACTAGCCGTATCCCTCGGCTCCTGAGCTGTCGCAGGCCTGTCGTAGGAAACACAGTATAATAAATTCAGTTCAGTTTCAAGTAAAATGGAATTGAACTTTAGTGCAGTGAAGCGTGCAGCTTGGGCTTCCTGAAACGTTGCTGAAATTAATTTAAGTGGAAAGCTCATGGAGATTTTGTTGCCAGATTTGTTTTTTAATCCTGGGCTGTGAACAATCCCGACCTCTTATAAAAGAGTATTATAATAGTAATAATGTTAAGCTTTATTCGTGTAGTGTGTTATAAATCTAATGCAGCTCACCAGGTTCACTGCTTCGCGTGTGTTCTGTTCTCAAACACACATGGAGCCAGTGTAATGATGTCAGTACTGGTGGGATGTACCCTCTTGCGTGTAACTTGTGTTTATACAGAGGCTGCAGGCTTTCAGCCAAGCTGCCGCTTGCCAGTCTTTTTGGCAGCCAAGTGAATACAATCAGTCTCACAACTGTGCCCAGTCCGCCAGAGGGAAGCAGGAAGTGGCCCCTTTAAACCCCAGACTCTACTTCCTCTTCCTCTTCACTTTCCCTTCTTCTTTCTTCTCTCCAGTGTTGTTTTGTAATGTCTCTGTGACATGCAAAGAGATGTACCCGACACTGGGGTCAGCATGAGGATGACCGACACACACACACACACACACACACACACACACACTGTTCACAGCTCTACTGGAAACTTGGGTTCATAATCAAAGCCACACACTTCAGATAAATCAGGTATTGCACTTGTTTGTATTTAAAACTCTCTATTGATTTTAGATTTTAGAGGTAGAGGAAATATGCAGAGTTTGTTTTTTTGTTTGTTTTTGATCATTCTGAACTAATGATGTTATCAATAGAGTCTGATTAAATACATCAAACGTATTTAATCAGACTTATTCGGTGTGCAGAGTTTGCTTATTTATCTTTGAATCAGATTGCACATGAATCGAAGAGCGTTTTGGCTGAATGCGTGTCATGGTGATGCCACATGACGTGTCTTGGCCCAAATCTGCAGAGAATCTGCAGTAGTTTTGATTCAATTCAGTTTTATTTCGAAAGCACTTTTAACATCAGACGTTGTCCTGAAGCAGCTTTACAGAAAAACAAGGTCATAAGGTGAGCGTGTAAAGATTTTTAGACAAAATCATCACAATGTTGAACTTGTAACAATAAACTGGTAGCTTTCTTTGTTTGTTTTTCTTCATTTCCCGTATAGTGTCCATTGCCCAAAAGCCCCTTTGAATCCTCTGACTCCAGTGTGAACACTCTTGGCTTAAGCTACTTACTGTGAGCTCAATACGTTTTTAGCTCTGAACAGCAGTAGTGATGGTTCAGTCCTTTAGAGGCAGGATATGAACTGTCTGTTTGGAAATATAGCTGCGTTAAAAAAAAAAAAAATTAACCTTGTTTAATTTTTCCCCTCAAATCTAAAGCTTTCACCAGGTTTCACGTTGAGGTGGTGCTGTAAGATTCAGTGTCTCACCACACAGTAATTGGTTTGTATTTGACTGCGTAAAGATTCCCTTGTCTGTGTCCTCACCTGACACTACGTACAAACGCTCCGTATTTATTAAAATATCAAGGAACTGTCCTTCAGTTGGACCTCAGTATCAGTTCCACCCTGAGGATTTTGCCTGCTATTGTTAGTAATTGCTCCCAGGTATGAATAATTTACAGTTGGAGGATGCAAAATTCCCAGCCCACACCTTTTGGCTCTTCCCTGGTTTATTTGCCTTCAGCTTCTGCTTTTAGTGTTGGAGGTTAGTGGGCATGAGGCCTCTGGTGTACTTCGTTTAAAAAAAAAAAAAAAAAAAAAAAAATTACGCGTACACTAGCATATGTGCACAGTCCTACGCATAGCCTTTCAAAGTATACTCTGTTTGACATGTATGTGCACACAGGCGGTCGACGCATGCGTGTTACGACAACTTGCATTACCTGTCTTGACCTACAGGAGTCAGTACAGAGCAGTAAAGCAGGTCTTCTGGTGTGAAGGATGACAACGAAGAAGAATCACAACAACACAAAGAACGATGCTTGGGCAATCTCTCGTCACGATTAGCACCCATATACAAATCCTTATATGCTTTAAGGCTGGAATTATACAAAAGCAGGTACTTTAACCTGCACTCGTTTCCGTCTCGTCTGTTTATTCCGTTTTTTTTTCCTTCGACTACCTTGAGAATCAGCTGGCCTGGGTCACTGTTGCCTCCTTGTGGAACAACTAAATAGTGCAAAAGAATTAAATGGATTAAATACAAAGTACGCATGGTTATAAAAATCTGGCGGCGTGCGTACAGTATGCGCGTACTCTGCTGATGACGAAGTTTATGCCACTCCTAGCGTACTGTACGCCACTCCTAGCTTACCCGTAAAAAGTGAAGCGTACTTTGGGCTTAATGCTGTCGCGTGCACACGTGCACAAGACTGACTGAATTCTTAATCTCTTATGCAGGGTGTGCAAAAGAAAGGTCAGGAGCCGATCAGAGTAAAAACTACATATACTTTAATTTTGTGTTCATTACTTACAGCGCATGCTCTACATCATCACCCATGCTCGTTGTCTCAGTCGCCGTATCATGATTTTGCTCAATGTTTTCAGCTCTCGATATCGCAAAGCAGGGTGTGTAACACCCCCTTATCAGCCCATATAGGTTTTTGACAAAGGTTTTTTGTGATTGTTGCAACCAAAAGTGCTTTATTTTGCTGAAGCTTTTTTCAAAATTTGCGATGCAACTTGCGGAGTTTCTTGTGCTTTTTTTATTTTATTTTATTGTAATTTTTTTGTATTATTTTTCCCCCGGAAAACTATGAGTCGCACAAAATTGTTTTGCACGGACGTTCGCAGTGATGTTTGTTGGTAAATGAGGCGTTTTAGCTGTATGTTTGACGCACGTGAATCGAAGAGGTCTTTGACTGAATGCGCGTTGTGATGACATCACCTGATGTGTCTTGGCCCAAATCTGTGGTAATATAGAAAAATTGCAAGCTCCTCCAAATACTGCAGCGTTTGCTTGATTTTGCATTAGTTTCTGTGATCGCATGATCATGTAATCCTGGAGGGACCGCCTTACCTAGAGACTGTGGTAGTTTAGATTCAATTCAGTTTTATTTCTATAGCACTTTTAACAACAGACATTGTCCTGAAGCAGCTTTACAGAAATGCGGATATTGGTTGAAATTTATAATGAGCAAAAACCGAGGCAAGAAAAAACCTTGAGAGGAACCGGACTCGTGTGGGAACCATCCTCTTCTGGACAACAACCGATAATCGGATTATAAGTCATTACTGTATACATGGGTAATAAAGTAAAGACAAACACAGGATTGCGTTTTTGACATTGCAAGTTTCAGGTCCATGTAGGCCGAAGAGATTTCTCAGTTAGACTTTGGACTTGTCCTGTTCAATAAGTCAATTCTGTATGTGTCCTGCCAATAGCCAGTGAACCCTGAGACAGTGACTTTAATCAAAACAGGAAAAGGATCAAGAAGAATGGCCCAGGCATTGGGAGATTGTCAGCTGAGATATTTTACAAACAATTCTTCAGTGTGTTCAGTTCATTCACCCGGGATGCATCGGTGCACATGGTGGCACTCAACAACTGCACCTGCCAGCTGTTGGCACATCTGTTTTTCTATCACCTTTATGTTATGTAAACACAATGTTCACAATCCCTAGTCATTTAAAGTGTTATTTTTCAGTTGCAATTATAAGTCTGCTGAGTGATGATCAGAATTTTATTAATGTTGAAATTTTGTTTTCTATTGTTCGGCTAATATACAAAATACACAATATACAAAGTGTCATTGGGATAAATATACACACTGCTAGATAATGAATGAATGAATGAATGAATGAATGAATGAAATGTAGAAACAAAACCTAAGCAATAGTTTTGGACAAATTTTCAGTGTACTGGAAAATCTATCATGGTGGACTTTATGGGTCCCAATGAGTTTTTGTTCCTCATGAGAAACAAGACATGTATACCAATTTTCAGACATTTTGGACTTATGTGCCGGTGGGGAAAATCGCATAGAATTTGGGCGTGGCCTGTAGTTCCACCTATGGGCCGTTTGTGGTGTGGGAGTTACTCGTGGCCTCTAGTATCAATGTTGTTAGTGAGTTAATGTTATTGATTTAATCAGTAATATTGTGTAAGAGGATGAGTGGCAGTACATGGAGTGTAAGAGCTCTTGGAAAGCCAGAGACACTTTAGGACCCTCGTTTAGTGTGTGTGTATTTCTCATGTACGTGTGCTTTCCTGTCGTGTCTTCTTCTCACTTTGAATTGTAGTGTTTTGGAAACTTGAAAGTGAGAATGACTGTAGTTATTTTTATACGTTCTCTAAACATTTTAAGACTTTAGATGCTCTGATACTGTCATGTCTCTCTCCTTCTCTCAGCCTCTCACGTTTTGTTGATCTTCTCTTTCTCAACTCTTTCACTTTCACACCTAAGCTGCATGTTGCGGGGTTTTTTTTTTTGTTTGTTTTTTTTTTTTCTTTTCTGGGGTGAATCACAGTGCTGTATGTGTTAATGATTCAAGTTTTCTCTCCTTTTCTTCTTTTTCCTCACCTGCAGGAAGCTGTGTTTTGCAGATTTGATCACTATCTCTGAAAGGTTATGCAGCTGCTCTTCTAAAGTAGTTTCATTTCAGTCCTAGAGTTGCAGAATTCTGTAGTTTGTAGTTCTAGTATCTAAACATAACTCCTGTTTGAAAATAAAGCAGGCTTTAATTAATTAATTAATTTTGCATTTTAAAAAAGCTCTTTTTTTCTTCTTTTTTTTTTTATACCCCTAGCATGTGATTTTCAGCTGTTCTAGCCTACAGCCTAACTGCCATGTTAATTGTTCATCAGAAAACAAATGATTTGATGTGAATTAACTTTGAGATTCAGCAGCGTGAACTGGTTCTTATTAGTTCTAACCAGGGGTGTAACGATGCTCTCGGGTCATAATTCAGTTCGATTCTGGCTTTACGATTTTGATTTGATTCTCAGGATATTTTAAAAACATTTAATTGAAGGAAAAATTCTGACTGAAAATTTTTTTTAAAAAATAAATAAATAATATATATATATATGTGTATATATATATATGTGTGTATATATATATATATATATATATATATATATATATATATATATATATATATATATATATATATATATATGTGTATATATATATATATATATATATATATATATATATGTGTATATATATATATATATGTGTATATATGTATATGTATGTATTTAAAAAAAAATAAAAAATTTCAGTCAGAATTTTTCCTTCAATTAAATGTTTTTAAAATATCCTGAGAACCAAATCAAAATCGTATAAAATATATATATATATATATATATATATATATATATATATATATATATATATATATATATATATATATATATATATATTTCTGAATCATATAAACAGTGTAAAACAGTGTGCAGTTTTGTCTGTATACAACTACGTAAGTCAAAAATGATTACTAACAGAGGTTTAATATTGTAAACGAAATGTACGACAGGTTCACCAATTATCTTAACTAATTCAATAAACCAAGTCTCTGACCTGAGGAAACTGGTCGACTGAAACATAAGCTCTGTAGCAGGAATAGAGCTCCAAAGTTGCATAATATGCCTGGTTTCCATGGCCTTTGGTCTAAAAGCTATATATTTATTTTAAGTGTTATAACGTGGTTATGTAACCATGTGGTCATCGCAGTGTGGAGTAGGCATGGGCGATATCTTATCGTTTGAGATATACCGGTAAAAATTCTCACCACAATAAGAATGGGTCTTCCCACGATAATAACGATAAAGCCTAGTTGATGACGTATTTCTGTGTGCGACGGTCTGAGTCCCATTCGCAGCTCACGTGCAGAGCGAAAACAAATATGGTGGAAGGCGGACATGAAGCTGAGGAGGAGTTTATCGCTAAACGAGAAGCTACTGTACCTCTACAATCTGGAACTGGTTTGGTTACAGAAAATCACTGTGTTTCTGAGGTGCTCAAGATCACAGCTATCACTTGTAGCCAAAAACAGTGGTGAATGGTACTATATTTATATTGTCACTGACTACGTTTACATGGACAGCGGTAATCTAATTATTGACCTTATTCTGAATAAGACAATATTCTGATTAAGGTGTTTACATGAGTCACTTTTAGAATATTCCTTTCATGTTCGGGTTTTACATGTTCTAGAACATAATTCGATTAACAGCACAGGTCATTACGTCCCCACACCACACCGTCCGAAGTCCCTCCAGGATTTCATGTATCGACATACAGTTGGTCTTCGTTATGGTACCTTATACAGTTTTGGGTGTTTTTTATTTTTTTTTTATTTAAATTTTTACTAACGCTTCAAGTGCAGTTAATTATTTGTCATGCTGTACGTGCAAATCGACGACTGTTTGAAGCCGTGGGCTGCGTCTCAAACCGCGTACTTACCTACAATATAGTAGCTAAGATGCGTGTATTTCGCCTACTATAGGCCTATAGTAGGTAATTACACGGTTTGGGACGCATCCGTGCTCTCTTGTTTGCAGTCAAACGGTTGAGCACTGCCGTGTATGTGTGTCCTGTCGCAAAAGGAGGTGAAAACTCCTACACGACGTTAATAGTGTGATTAAGGTGTGTACATGTCTATAATGCACGTCGATAATGTGCCTAAAACAGGAGCACTCCACACGTCTTAATTCCATTTGTGTTTACTTCGAGTATGACCTTAATCGGATTAAGGTAATTAAAAATTGTAAACGTACTGACTGATCTCCTTATCGCAATAAATACCAGAAAATATCGTGATTATAGTTTTAAGTCCATATCGCCCATCCCTATGCTATGAGCTATGATGATCTTACAAAAGAAAGTGATCACGTAACCAGCGTGATCGCTGTATATTTTAACTCTGGGGGTCACCCCTCAGGTGTTCAAAAGTACAACTGCATTACATGCATAATTAATTGAATGCTGAACGTATATGACATGTTTCCATCATGCACATTGTCGGTTAATTTCATTGCCATGCATCGTCACGATATAGCAACATCTGCTCAGTGTTTAAACCCCTCAGTGTTATGTAATGTGTCTAATGACTTTGCTAAATTGTCCAGTTGCTTTATTATATGATAATGTGTTTGTAGCCATTTCCCTCAGATGGACCTTTTGAGAACTGGAGTGCTGATTTGTTTGTCAGAATGTATTATTTGGACCGAAAAAGTTGGGTCCATTTTTATTTTATTTTTTATTATTTTTATTATAGTCCCATCCATAGACCCCTACAGAGTTGCCAGTTCATCAGGGGAAATCTACCACATGGGTTACTTTTTGTAGGTGTATATTTACTGACTGTAGTGTCGCTATACACAGTGGTATCAAATTCACCAAAATGGTCCATCAATGGGACCACAGAACCACAGCTGCCTAGATATTCCATGGGTGATGGATCATTCTCAGGACAGCCATGATCTGGACATGGAAGCCACATGGTATTGCATGTTTGTAAGAGATGCTGGTAGTAATGTATCAGGCTCAGCAACAGTGCTAGTGTTTATAAAACACTGTGCACTAACTGACCACTTTGTTAGACACGCCTTCCTCGATGATCCACTTTGTAGATGTCCAGTTAGAAAACTGTGAATGATAAAGTAGTATTCTGAGGAGTTTCCTCAGGACGTGTACTGGAACATGGTCTTGGATGTGAAAGTGAACTGATTTTTAGTTATTTTTTGTCACTTTTGTAATCCCACTGTCCTGCTTCTCCCTTCTCTGCTTCTGCTCTTAGTTTTGCACTTAGGCTGTGTTTTGTATTCCAAGCCGAGGTGCAGTGCAGTAGGTGCTAATGACCTGCTATTCCTTTTCACTCTCCTGTGTTTTTTGCAGTTGTTCCTGAAGGGTTTGAGTGTAGGCCTTCTAGATTTCTAACAGCAAAACAGAAGAGTGTTTTTCAGAGTTGCTCAATACTGTCCTTTTTGGTTTCTGAGAAAGTTTGAGTGTGTGTGTGTGTGTGTGTGTTTGGCTGAACGTGTGTGTTGTGTAACAGAAGCGACTGGGTTGACTAGTCCGACTGATTTCGTTCGTTTTATGGGAATGCAGTCACCTGAACAGATTTGTGGGAAGGGAGGAACTTTTCAATGACTGCTGATTACGGATTTGCTGTACAAGGCCGTATGTGTGGGTTGGTGTGCTGAGCCATAAACTCAGGAAAAATGGTATACACTGTTCACAGCACATTTAATGCTTTACTGAAGTTTAGGCTTCTTATTCTCAGAATTTATTGCACAAGGGTGCATTGCATGATTGTACAGATCTTTCTGCTGGTTAAAGTGCTGACATTTCTCTTTTCTCCACAGAGGACCTTGTGCTGCTCTGTATTGCTTCACCACTTTCCCATGAAATGGAACAGCTGTTCCTGATTGGCTGAGCCTCTCCTCTTACGCCAGGCCCATGAGGTAACCCCGACAGTAATTGGTGATGCCCGTCGCAGGGCCGTGATGGGGCAGAGGGTCTCGGGCGTGGTGAAATCTGCCGAGGAGTGCGAGGGGGCTGCGCTGGCCTTGCAGGTAGCCCTTGTGCCCCTTGGCAGGCATGTACAAGGACACGGGCTAGGCCACACGTTCTCACCGCGCCTGGAACTGCTGCTAGACATGCCTCCAGCAGACCTTGCCACTCAGCTTGAGCACGCTTGGAACCCTGAAGATCGCTCACTCAACCTGTTCATCAAAGATGAGGACCGGCTCACATTCCATCGCCATCCAGTAGCACAGAGTACAGACTGCGTGCGAGGTAAAGTTGGTTTCGCACGTGGCCTGCATGCCTGGACTATCCGGTGGCCCGTGCGGCAACGTGGCACACACGCCATGGTTGGGGTCGCAACCTCTCGGGCACCGCTCCATGCTGTCGGGTACACGGCGCTTGTTGGCAGCGATGCAGAATCTTGGGGATGGGATTTGGGGCGGGGCAAACTTTACCATGACAGGAAGAGCCATACGGGCCCAGCGCCTTCGTACCCATGTAGCCAGAACGAGGATGATGAGGACACGTTCTCCGTACCTGAGGAGGTGCTGGTGGTCTTGGACATGGACGAGGGCACATTAGGGTTTTGCGCTGATGGTCACTTCCTAGGCACTGCCTTTCGGGGCCTCAAGGGAAGGAGGCTGTATCCGATCGTCAGTGCGGTATGGGGGCACTGCGAGGTCACAATGACGTACATCAACGGACTCGAGCGTAAGTGATGAGTTGATTCTCACACCGGAGTCTTCCTTCTCTAGAGTTAATTAGGCAATCACAGCAGACAAGCTTATGCCAGAGTGTAAAGTCAATCCTAAACTATACGCTGTGTAGGTCTTTGAAAACTACAATACAAGTGTATACAATTGATCACAAGCTGAAGATAAATCAAAACATTGTTGCACAATTTCAACATCTGCAGGTGATCAGTAACAGTCTAACATCAACAGGAAACACTACTTCCAGGATCTAGTCAAAAAGAGCTGTGACAGTTTCATTTTTCTGGTTGCTGAAACTTTAATTGGAGATGTAAAAACCAAAGTTCAGAACTATAAACTCACCAAAAGCTCACTACCAATGCGAACTAAAGCTTTTCCTTTCAAATCAGCTACATCTTGGTAGCTTACGTATACTTACATCCTTAGTAAGCATAACATCCACCATATCATCTATGTTGAATTGTATTATTTATGTAATCATAAACATTATTATTATTCTTTTTAAAAACTTCAATCATAGTTTATTGTGGACGTAAATTACCAATACAATTGCGTTAAGTTCAGCTGATGCCATTGGCTTTCCTTAAAGCTAGCGTGGGTGTCAGTAAATGTTCCTGAACAAATTGAGATGTTACAGTGCATTGGCTTTAAAAAAAAAAAAAAAAAAAAAAAAAAAAAAAAATGCATTGTAATATCTCTGATTTGACGTATCATAAAACTTTTATTCACTCACTAGCAGTACTAATTTCCCCATCAGCAGTCTACGCTCCATCTTGATTGATTGTACCCTCTGAGATACATCCTTGGTTGGTCACCGAACACGAAATGCACTGCGTTCAGCCATGGCAGAATACTGCATACTACTTCTCAAATGTTTTCAGTTTTAAAATAACTTCTTCAGAATACACCCTGAACACTATGTTGTATTGTCATGCTACAATTTGCCACTGTTCCTCAGTTACTGGTGGAACTTTTTCTTTATGCTTCTGTATGTTGAATATGGTAATACGCAGGTGGTGCAGTACATGCTTATTACATTGCAGAAGACTTTGACCTAAAATATAGCCATGTCTCTCAAAAATCTATTCAAGTATATGTTTTAGAATTCAATCAGACGAGTGTGCAGTCCAGTCTCCTAATTTTTGAAAGCTTTTTTCTTTCTTCCTGCAGCTGAACCTCTACCACTGATGGAACTATGCAGGAGAGCAGCTCGCCAAGCTCTGGGCCGGCATCGCATCCACCACATCCACACACTCCCCCTGCCCCAGACTCTCAAAAACTACCTGCAGTACCAGTGAGAGTCACGCACAACCCTGAACTACAGCACCAGTGACCTCAATGCACAGCTGAACATCCTACAGACTCCTTGTTTAGTCTTTTCTTTTCATTAATTTTTTACAATTTTTTTTAAGCAAGACTCCACTTATACCAGAGTGAAAAGAGAAGTCTATATTATTTGCATCCAATTTAGTTCTTGCCAGACCTCACCTGCTATCTAGTATTACCATGATAGTTTATCGAGTTAGCTTCCTTGCAAAATTGGCTTGTTTTGAATTGCACATTGCAATAGTAAGCCAATTGTTAACAAGCTTGCTAAGTGAACTTGGCTAGCTACTGAACGTCAAATATCTGCTGCTGGAGAGGAAAACAGCATCGTGTCTTGCCTAGCTTAGCTATTGTACTTATTTTATTGTGTAATTAAAGCCAATTTCATTAGCTACATAGTACATTGAGCCAAAGAGGATGAAGAAAGGCTAGTGGTGATGTCATGTACACCCAACCCCGATCTCCACCCCCCTCCTCCCAATCCAAAACTCACTTCTCCCGAAAGCATAGCAAATTGTAGCATCCGATGTTGACAATGGTGCTTCGGACATTCACTTTTACAATATGTTTGCGTAAAAAGCAGATTGGACTGAGCGTCTTCCATAGATAATTATGTTTGTTAATTTTTATGTCACACTAAATATATTTAATTATAACAGAGTCCTCCATATCATGCACCTAAACACCAGGTCTTTTTTTTTTTTTTTTTTTTTTTTTTTTTAAAACATTTTAAATAAATTGTCTTCGCTGAGTGAGTACAGTGATTGAGGATATTTGTATATGTTTATGATGTGAGTGGTGATTGTGCAGATTGTTGTGTATGAGTGATGTGATACATTTTATAGAGTTTTAACCCTCTGAGACGTGCCTGTTCAGCGCTTGGGGCGCGGAGTGTTACTGTTCCAACAGGAAGTCCAGGGAAGGCTGTGTATACAGGTGGATATAGGAAAACGGAAGATGCCACGCTGGCCGTTATGGCTAACTGTTACGATGTGTTATTGTGTCCTCCGTATTGGAAGGGGCCAGATTTGATTGTAGGACAGTGCAGGTGTGCCCTTCTCAAATCAACAGCAAGCTGCACTGTTTTTCACAAGATTTTCTTTGTTCCAGGTGTGATGCACATCACCGAACGTCTATGCACTGTAGGTATTTTGAAACTGCAGGGAGATTGGAATTAATCGAAGATATAACACTGCTCTTTAAATCTCCTTCCCATTTTTAACAACTAATAATAGTCTTGTAATAGATCAATGTAGAGATCCCAAGATAGCTATTTTTAGTTTACATAACAATTACATGATGTTCGATAAAAATAATAGATATCGTGAGTAAATATACCTGACAAACCCCTACATGAAGTTGGCGCTGCTGTTAAGTTAATCGAAAAGACCATGTGGTGCTGCAAATACGTTTTGTGTTGGTTTGATGTTGTTGTTTTTCGTTTTTTCTAGAAAGTCACAGCATCTGTATTTAAATGCATCAGTGTTTTAACCTCACTCAACTCAAAACCATATGGAAAAAATCAAAACCGAAATAGCCATTGGCCTGTTTTTTTTTTTTTTTTTTTTTTTTTTTTTTTTTTTTTTTGAGTCATGCTAGATTTAACGGATTTCTTTCTTCTTCTTTTTTTTTTCTAATGGAGACAAAATTCTCAGAGTTCAGACAAACCAAACCAATTGAACAGCACTTTGTCACAAATCACAGTTTGGGAAAATTTGTTTAATTTTAGTTCATGCACAGAACTCAATTTATTCAACCTGGGGGTCACCCCCTCCAATATGGAGACTCCATTGGCATGTCAGGTTTACCCCACTTTAGGCATCTGCCATTTTCATATCTGATTTTAAATGTAAATAAAATTGACAAAGCAAAGCTGTCTGCTGCTCTGTTAATTGATCTTACGTATGCACACCATTTTTATTTCTGTTTCAATGCTGTGGTTTAGAGGATCGTGTTGTAGAGCAGTGTCTGAGACAGTGGAGCCAAAACACTTCACAGCTCCACATCCAGCTGAAACCTCCACCGGTAAGCTGTGAGCTAGATTAGCTAGCCAGACCTTCTGATGTTTTACAGGTTGGAAGTATTAAACTTAAGAGGTTCCTTTGATGTTCAGTAGTGATTGCTTGCTGTGTTAAATATATCTGCTCGAAGTGCTGCTTCAGCGTAAAACTAATGCTCAGGATCATGTGTAAGGGGCATCTTTGTATATAACTAACCATGTTGGCAGTCCCTCCAGGAATTTGTGCTTTTGTGATTGCAGAAATTAACGCAATATCAAGCAAACTCTGTAATATTTGGAGGACCTTGCAATTATTCAAAATTACTGCGGGTTTTCCACAGATTTGGGCCAAGACACGTCATGTGACATCATTACAACACACACTCAGTCAAAGCCCTCTTCGATCGATGGTCGTCGAACATGAGTAGGGGAGAGCAGGGAGACTTGAGCCTGTGGGGAAGTTGAGCCATCCCTTGTTTAGGCAAGTGTAAACAAAATTGGTCATGTGAACACACATTTTTGAAGAGTCATCCATTTTACTCACCCTGTGATGGAGAGAGGCCCATGGAATAAGTGGTAAGCATAATTAAGAAAAAAAAAAAAGAAGAAGGGGGGGGGGGGGGGGGAGTTGCCGTTCATGCCCCCCCCCCCCCCTCAAGTTCAAGGAGTCTTGAGTTATGAATCTTGTGTCTGAACAATTATAGGCAGGTTTTTAAAAAAATCTCATGTGTTAGTGCTTTAGGAAGTTGCAGTATGAGACTATACTGTTAGCATGACATTAGCTCTAAACTGCTGGATGATACAGTGCATTCAGAATGTATTCATAGCGCTTCACTTTTCCCACATCTTATGTTACAGCCTTATTCCCAAATGGATTAAATTCATTAATTTCCTCAAACTTCTACAAACAATACCCCATAATGACAACGTGAAAGAAGTTTGTTTGAAATCTTTGCAAATTTATGAAAAATAAAAAACAAAAAAAGCCCATGTACATAAGTATTCACAGCCTTTGCTCAGTACTTTGTTGAAGCACTTTTGGCACCAATTACAGCCTCAAGTTTAATTGAGTATGATGCTACAAGCTTGGCACACCTATTTTTGGGCAGTTTCTCCCATTCTTTGCAGGACCTCTCAAGCTCCATCAGGTTGGATGGGGAGTGTGGGTGCACAGCCATTTTCAGATCTCTCCAGAGATGTTCAATCGGATTGAAGTCTGGGCTCTGACTGGGCCACTCAAGGACATTCACAGAGTTGTCCTGTAGCCACTCCTTTGTTATCTTGGCTGTGTGCTTAGGGTTGTTGTCCTGTTGGAAGATAAACCTTCGCCACAGTCTGAGGTCCAGAGCACTCTGGAGCAGGATTTCATCAAGGATGTCTGTGTACATTGCTGCATTCATCTTTCCCTCAATCCTGATTAGTCTCCCAGTTCCTGCCGCTGAAAAACATCCCCACAGCATGATGCTGCCACCACCATGCTTCACTGTAGGGATGGTATTGGCCAGGTGATGAGTGGTGCCTGGTTTCCTCCAGACATGACGCTTGCAATTCACGCCAAAGAGTTCAATATTTTTATTTCTCATGGTCTGAGAGTCCTTCAGGTGCCTTTTGGCAAACTCCAGGCGGGATGTCATGTGCCTTTTACTGAGGAGTGGCTTCTGTCTGGCCACTCTACCATACAGGCCTGATTTGGTGGAGTGCTGCAGAGATGGTTGTTCTTCTGGAAGGTTCTCCTCTCTCCACAGAGACACGCTGGAGCTCTGTCAGAGTAACAATCGGGTTTTTGGTCACCTCCCTGACTAAGACCCTTCTCCCTGATCGCTCAGTTTTTGTTTTTTATTTTTAATAAATTTGTAAAGTTTTCAAACAAACTTCTTTCACGTTGTCATTATGGGGTATTGTTTGTAGAATTTTGAGGAAAATGATGAATTTAATCCATTTTGGAATAAGGCTGTAACATAACAAAATGTGGAAAAAGTGAAGCGCTATGAATACTTTCCGGATGCACTGTACAAGCTTGTTAAATTGTGCAGGAGTGGTGTAATTTGAGCCAAAAGGCCGGGGTTAAGTTGCTCAACTCGCCCCTTCTTGTAGTTATTATTAAAGTATTAATTTACTGTAATTCTGCATTGCATTCTTACATTGTATCACTGAGATAATGTGACATTTTAAAGGTTAGACCGAAAACCATCATGTCATGCTTTTATAAATGGAAGACAGACAGGTTCAACTCTTCTTGTAGAGTTGGATGGAGCAGTGGGAGCGGTACAGAATGGGAGGTCCATACATCAGGTGCCAAGGGACATGAAGATCAACAGGATGACTAAAGGGATGCATCGATTTCAAACAACTTGGAGAAGTAAAAAGAACAGGGTATAAGAGAACAGGACATGCCAATGACTACTGTTTAAAAATAACCACACCAGTTTAAAATGACCATTTAAGCTAATCATATATTGTCCTTGAACGTTGTAGACTTTATCTTTAAATAAAACTTTTTAAGAAGTTATTTGGCATTGAATTTGTCTTGCATTGATATAGCACATGAGGTGAAAATGTTCAGTTTTACTACAACATAATCAATGGCACAATTAACCCAATGGCTCAACTTATCCTCACCCTAGGTTCAACTTACCACTCATCGGGGCAAGTTGAGACTGTTGTATCTTTTGCTCTAGAGTATACCTTGAGAAAAAGAAAGCAGACACTCTGAGGTAAGGTTAACTCGTGTATTGTATAAACCAGAGCAAGACGGAAAAAAATATCAATGCGCATGACTAATTACCAAACAGAAATTGGTGCTTAGGGGAGTGATTCCACTTAAAGAAAAAGATCCACTCTAAACACTAGAGACATTTTTATGGAAAGTCATATTTTGGAAACAGTGTATTTTAGATCCAAAGTGGTTATTCCCAGGGACGTAACACATCCTGAAATTTATTTACAAATTTCAGTTGGAGACATTAACTTAATGTCATGCCCTCACTTTAGACACCTCAGGAAGGGTGACCAGACGCATTCCTGACGACACAATGGCAAGGTCTGATATGCATCCAGTGATATAAATATAAATGGGCACAGTGTACATGTTTCTTATTCATTTTTATAGATATTAAAATGGTAGGCCTTTGGGTATCAGAAATATATCCCACATTGTCCGACATTTGGCCCATTTGCAGCTGGTCACCCTAACTTCAAGTGCAAACTGGCTCAACTCACCCCGCTCTCTCCTACAGCTAAAAGGTCTCATTTACCAACAAACATCACTACGTAAGACAATAACATGCAATTGCAGTTTTGCCAATTCAAATAGTTTTCCAGAAAAACTTGGTGAAATCCTGTACAGACTGCTATGTAGTTATGAACATGTGAATTAGCACAATCTAGATTAGCTAATGAACCTAGCAAGCTAGTAAGACAACAACAACAGTATCTGCCTAAGTTAGTTAGCCAGCGTTCTTTATATACAGTTGATAATGGAGGTGGTGTTGTCTTCAGCATAGCTCACTTGATTAGTTAATATAATTGTTCAAAATGGTGTTCCTCAGATTATAGGTATTTCTGAATTAGTTGTGTCAATTGTGTGTGTGTGTGTGTGTGTGTGTATATGTGAGTGTATATGTGTGTGTGTGTATATGTGTATATATATATATATATATATTATATGTATATGTGTGTGTATATATATGTATATATAAATAAACTTGAATAGTTTTTCACCAGATTACTTATTTACTCTTACTCGAGTAATTTTCTTGAGTATTTGCTATTAATCAAATAATTTTCTAGAATTATTACTACAGTAGCAATACTTTTTTTCAAGTCTGTGGTTTGCACTCTTTCCCCGAGTGGTCAAGACTAATGCTACACTAAATCGGTATGCTCCAGCACTTAACATCGTCTTGATTCCTGTTTTCCTCCTCGTTTCCTCTTTCTCTTTGACATGAAACAAAACGGGGCTTCTTTAGTGGAATTTTTGCAAATGTTTCTGTAAGTTGCTCCTTTATGTGCGTGTGTTTTTTATTTTATTTATTTATTATTATTATTCATTTTTTAATTATTTTATTTATTTATTTTTTATTTATAGTAAATGCGCTCTTCCCCACCCCCGTCTGATCGGTCTTCCATTAGGTGGCGCCATGTTTCCACAAAAGCTAACCATTTGGTCTGCACTACAGGTCAAACACATCTAGTACAACCTTCTTCTTTTTTTTTTTCTTTTTCTAGAGAAGGAAAATACAGCTAAGAATAACACGATTTAATCAGAATAACGAACCAGAAGCACATTTTAAATTTTTTTCCCAAAACAAATCTTTTATTTATGGACAGAAAAATTGTGGCACTGACCACCAAAAGAGGGAGCGAATCTCGACTGGATATACATTTAAAAAAACAAACAAAAAAAACAATAAAAATATTCTTTCAGCTCTATTGACTTCTTTATCTCTTCCTGGATGTCTCTCTCACACACAATAATGTAACCTGTAACAGTCAATGGACTAGTTCACAAACACAGCTAAGCATTCACATGCTCTTACACCGCATGATGTGCCATTTTCTCTTCTTCTGCCTCTCTCTCACACACAGATATTCCCAATGAAGTGTGTGTGTGTGGAAGAAAATATCAGCCACATCTGCAGGGTTTATGCAGATGAACGAAGATGCATGTGTATACATACAACGACAGAATCTGTTTACAAAGGACATTTCATCAATCATCTTGGGAAAAGAGTGTCTCTGAAAAACCACGGACAGTGAACACAGCAACAGCACAGAGAAATGACGACCACCTCGATGGCGTTCCTCGAAACACCAGATTGCATTTTAATGTCGGTACAAACACTACATAGAAATGAATGCATTACTGTACACTGATTTTTTCTATTTACTTTTTTGGGGTTGACTTGTTGCCTGTAGTTCAGGGAAGAAAGGTCAGCACAGAGGACAAAACTGTTAGTGATATGTGACAGACGGGTGCATGTGCAGTTCAAGAAAGGTGGTCTAATATGACAAAGGTGACAAAGGGACTTTTAAAAACATGCTGTTTATCCCAGTGACTACATTTTCATTTGCAGGGTGTTTTAACTCTGAACCTAGAGAGACTTCCAGGGTCACTATGTGCTACCTTAAAGCAATAGCACAGTGTTATCAACATAATCTCTATCCGCTGTATCTGTAGCATAAGTGAGGGATCAAACACTTCAGGATATGCTGTTTATAGGAAAATAATCCAGGAAGCAGTGTTCCTGTTACCACCCTGAAGTTGATTTTCCAAAAAAAAAAAAAAACTCGTCCCAAAGTGTTTTATTTCTCTTATACTATAACAAATTGCAAAACCCTAACATTTTTTTTTAAAATTAAAGAATTATAAGTTGTAGTTTTTATGTATTTATAGTTACATTTAATGTAGTGGAAAGTCCGCAAATCGAGTTTAGTTCCTGTTATCACTTGCGTTATAGCAGCTGTCACCAGCCGTTCCCTCCCCAGCTTCTCTTTTTCTCTCTCTCTTTTGAAGTTAATGACAAAAATGCAGCTCGTCCTTGAACATTTACCAAACGCTGACACTGGAGACTCCTTCCATAAATGTTAAGTAAACCTCTCCCGATGGAAAACTTCACCATATCAACAATTGCACACATTTTAAATCTGTTTGTGGCACATCTGCCATACAAGTCCCTGTATAAGTTATCGTAGCAATAGTGTATTAGAACGAGTTCATTAATATAAACCTGTGATTTGCCTTGTAGCCAGAGCTATTGTCAGAGTTGCTGTTATAGAAAGTTACTCAACACCTCCTGACCAATCCGAATCAATAAGACAACAGCGCTGTGGTATAAGTGTAATTATCACAGGCAAGAAAAACCTTCCCTGTCCTGAGAAAAGAAGGGAAAATCTTCAGTAAACTCTTTATCCTGGTCAGGGTTTGGCAGGGACAAATTACACTGATTTAGAACTTAAATTACAAATACCTTTGACTAAAGACTGCAAGATTACACAAAAGAATACGTCTTTACTGACAAAAAGTCATCAACTGCCCTTAGACTTCCATTAAATGCTTGCCCATGCTAATCACGCATATGCTAGAGATACAGTAAAGATTACATTACATAGTTTGCTCTACAGGTCTGTATTGTTACCCTGCGTAACTGTTTTCGACACTATAGGGCACTACAATGTGTTATTGAGCCCAACAAGTGTCAATGACAACATGTGTACATGTAAAATATGTTACTATTTAGTTCCCAGTTAGCAGGCTGACCAAACAGTGACTGGTTGTCTCACATCTCGTTAAGAAAGAAGGTAACAATCACACTTTTATCCGGAGCAGGAACCGACTTATGTAATTTCGACCAGGATTTAGTTCACAAGAAAGATTCCACAGCTTTCACCCTGACAGCACTATCTTCAGCCATGGAGAGGATGGAAAACAGGGATCGGGAACTTTGTAGCATGGTTCCATTTTTCCACTTATCACAAAAGGAGTCAAAATACAGCCAGGAGTCTCTAATAGAAGGTGTAGGTGTAATTGTGTGTTTGTGTTGTGTGTTTGCATGTAAACTCGATTTCCTTTATGTAAAGATCCACTAAGAACAAATTTCCCATTTCAGATGTATAATGATTAAGGAATAAACTTGGTTCTGAGCGTGTAAAGCCATTACGAATGAGCTTGAGGTGCCATGAATTGCGTGCACACAAAGGTGAGAGAGCAGAGAAACTGAAAGCATTTCAGTTCTGCGAGCACTGAGCGCTTCCTTTCTCCTTGCTCGTCAGGGAATACATTTTGCTTGCAGTACCTTACACTCATTTTTAAGGACCGCACTCTCTGATACTGGTCTGCATGCTCAGATTGGCCGCCTCGAGCGCTTTATTAAAGACTGTTTTATACAGCATAGCATCTTAAACATAAACAGATGGATAAAATGTTCCATGATGCACATGCTTGAAAACTAAGTCGGTTACTCATTTCAGCATCAGTGTCAATCGTTATATTGATGAGCACCCAAAAAACATGTACTCATACTTGGTCTGAAATAAAATGCATCCCTGGTTCACATGTATGAAATATGGAGCTTGTGATTTAACACATCAGCATAAAAATATCTTTTTTAAAATAATAACCGCTGTAATTAGATTTCGAAACGCAACCATTAAGCCAATTAACTAACTTCCTCACCAATATCCCAGTTTAATTCTTACATAAATGACAAATCACGATCCTGATTACAATATGATTTATTGTGCAGCCCTGGTTGAGCAATAGGGGTCTGATTTAATAACTAGGTGATTCAGAACAGGAATAGCAGATAGTGGTTATAAAACGAGGCTGACCGAACACACTCCTGTGATAGGAGCTTTCGGAGTGTGTGGCAGTGTTTGCATCAGAATTCTGAGGCATTTGTATCAAATGTGCTCGCAGTGATTGCATGGCTACTTTAAGGCTGTTCATTATTTATGCTTAGTATTCAACTGAATTACCAAATCTATTCTGGTTATCTTTAGCTTGTTTTATAGCACACGGCTCATACTCGTAGTAGTAGTAGCAGCTTCAAGCTAGGAATTGTTTCTACACTTATTGGCGTGCAGAGCACAGATTTCACTGATTAATGAAGTAGGTCTTCTAGGGACAGCCATGTACACATCCAGGGCAGAAAACACAACTGGGTTAGAAACAAAAGAGTTAAACAGACCGTTTTTGAACAATCAGTACCCAGCAATTATTTATAACACCATTGGTGGCTTCATGCCAATATATAGCTCTGGATCCTGGTGGAGGGTGCACAGTGGTTAGCACGTTCGCCTCACACCTCCAGAGTTGGGGGTTCCCGCTGCTGCCCTGTGTGTGTGGAGTTTGCATGTTCTACCCATGCTGTGGGGGTTATCTCTGGGTACTCCGGTTTCCTCCCCCAGTCCAAAGACATGTGCATGGTAAGCTGTCTGGCATGTCCAAAGTGTCCGTAGTGTATGAATGGGTGTGTGATTGTGCCCTGCAATGGATTGGCACCCCGCCTTGTGCCCCATGCTCCCTGGGATTGGCTTCAGGTTCCCCATAACCCTGCAGGATAAGCAGGATAAGCGGTATAGAAAACGGATGGATGGATCCTGGTGTCTCATGATGGACAGAGGTGCTTAAATAGAGCTACCATTCCGTGGATCCGATGAAGCTGAAACGTTCAAGATTGAAACAGTGCCCTAACATGACCTGGGTGACTGATGCTCTTCATGAGTTTGCCACTTCATCAGCTAAACCTACCTTTTAGGTATAATTTGTTGACTCACAGTTACTGATTGTAGCACGTTTGCTGCCCTGAACATTTTATTAGCTTGTTTTAAATGTCGAATAGTAGTTAGTCAAGGTGAATGGCCTTGATCTGAAGGCTCATCTACTGAACAGTGAAATTCCTCAGCATTTAAACCCTCAGTTGTGATGATCATGTAGACATGGGGTTGCGAACTATGGTACCTCCGAATTATACATAGAACAAGGTGCAGAGTATGTATGGTGGCCTGGGAAAACCCTACACATGGTCAGATTTGGACATTTTCTACTATGTATAGCTCTGAAAACTACAGACTTATTTGCACATATCAAGTAGAAGTCAAGTTTCAGCATTTAAGGTGCTAGTTCATGGAAAACAACAAATGAAATGAAACTGCCAAATGAAACAGAATGACAAGTTTACAGTGGGAAATCAGTTCTCACTGTGATTATCAGAATCATTCACATCAGTCTGTCTCATCACCTGAGGTAAAACTCCCTCATACCATTTACACACAAGCCTCATCATCATCTCTTCACTCGACTGATCTCTCTTCACTCTAACATCAGTGAGGACATAATCACTGAATACAGTAATTCAGTCACTTCTGTTCCGTTGGCTAAATTTCCTTTCATTTCCTTTTTATAGGGTTATTTAACCATTTTGTACAGCGTGTCTAAGTGCTCTTCTTTGTTCGGATGGTGATGTGATGTGATGGTGCAGGAGCATAAGGGACAATTTGACAGCTGGTATCAGATTACAAATTGAATTGATCATGCTTGGCATGTAGTTATAAAACAACTTAAACTCTTAGCGTTTCAGTAAAATGAGCCTAAAACGCCTATCCAAGGCGTACCCAAAGCAAAATTAAAGCTATTCTTGAACCATTTAGAGTACATGCATGGTTTTGGTCTCTTTTGAAAGGTGACACTTTGAAGTTTTTTCCCCAGAATCACTGTAAGTGCTACTGGTATTGCGTAATAGAGGTTTGAACACTGAAACAGAAGGGTATAGATGCCTACAGCTGGGAGCCATTAGCTGAAAAACACAATTGGACCACAGCATAAAGCCTTTAATAGTCCAAATTCAAATTTGATAACAATACCAAAGAAAATTAATATTTTACACGTTTGTCTAACGGCATATCCATGCATTTTATTGACTTTTTTTTTTTTTTTTTTTTTTTTTTACCAAAACCTTTTGGAGACTCCAAAGATTTTTCTTAGAATTATCATATCACATATCCAGCAACCTACAAAATGTATATTTATATGTATTTTCATATGTATATTCATAATTGAAACTTTTGTGCACTTTTATGCGCTTTTGTGCCAGTGTTTACAGAGCTTTACGCAGGGACTTTTAATTTGAAGTGTTGAAACACACCCGTGAAGCAAGATATCATTCTTTTCAGCAGTTCAGTGGCTCTACGATAGGCATGTCATCTCCTCAACTGGGAGCATTCAGCTCACTAGCTCATGTAGGAAAGGGGGAAGGAGCTGCTCTTCAGCACAGACTCTCATTGGATTTTGAAGGCTATAGGCTACGGAAGCTCCTATTGGTTCAAATGAGGTGTCATTCGATAGGTCACAGCCCGGAGGCCATTTTGAGATCTACCAATTAGGCATGTTCACTCGTGCACTGAGGAGATAAGGAGAAAAACATGGTCTTCTGAGATAATTTGGAATGACTCAGCAGAAGTCCATGTGGATTTGTTGATGTAAAATATGTTTGGGATTTAATATTTTTACATAATTGGATTGTTTGAACCTTTGCCAGTGTAACTTGACTGTTTTTGTCAGGGTGTTATGGATGAGTGGACTGCTACGAGGCTTAAAGTGTGAGTTGCCTCTGTTGTTTATATGCTGGTGGTCTGACAAACACGTTGATTGTAGCTGCTGTTGCGATTGTATCTTTAAACGGTTTACATTAATCGAATCACAAGAGTCTTAGCTTTCGAACAGTATATTGCATGAGTACTACGTACAGCTGTATAAATGTCAAAGTTCTCCTAATAACATTGCAAAAAAGTGTGTTAAAATTGCGCATTTGTTAAACTAGGTCGTTCTCTCTGCATCCAAACAGCCAAGGCAATGTTATAAAAATATATTTGTTTTCTTAAAGTAGATATGGCAAGGTATATTATTGGCAGAAATACTTAACCTGATTTTTCATCATTTTGGGGGAGTTCTCCAGAATTCAGCCACTGCAACATCTGACTGCTTTTCCCAGACTGCCACACACATCTGATCTGTAATGACATTATATTCCAGTCTCGTAGTTGCTCAGTAGTTCCTAATACCGATTTGGTCAAAATACCTACAACGCTACGGTGATGATTAAATTAATTTAATCTAGATATGATTCTTTGAGACTCATTGATTTTTTTTTTTTTTTTTTTACAAGAATGGGATAAAATTACCAGCATAGCATGGTTGGAAAATGATGTCATGACTTTCTCACCTGAATTGATTTAGTGATGTACAGATGCGTATAAGACTACACTATATAACCAAAAGCATGTGGACACCTGACCAATCGGACCCAAATGTGCCTGTTGAACACCCCATTCCAGATTTAGTCCCCCTTTGCTGTTATAATCACCTCCGTTCTTCTGGGAAGGCTTTCCACTAGATTTTAGAGCGTGGCTGTGGGGATTTGCTCATCCAGCCACAAAAACATTAGTGAGCTCAGACACTGATGTCAGGAGAGAATGTCTAGAGTACAGTCAGTGTTCCAGTTCATTCCAAAGGTGTCGAGTGGGGTTGAGGTCAGGGCTCTGTGCAGGACACTCGAGTTCTTCCACTCCAATCTTGGAAAACCAAGTCTTCATGGAGCTCGCATTGTGTACAGGGGCATTGTCATGCTGGAACAGGTTTGGGCTTCTTAGTTCCAGTGAAGGGAAAACTTAATGCTACAGCATACAAAAACATTTTATACAGTTGTGTGCTTTCAACTTTGTGGCAACAGTTTGGGGAAGAACCACATAAGGGTGTGATGATCAGGTGATCACATACAGTACTTTGGGGCATATAGTGCATATTGAAACTTATGAAACCATCTAAAATAATGCTCGGTATCCCCCTTCACAGTTTCCTACATCACAGCCAATCAGGAGTCTGCTCTAGCGACGGTGTTATAGTCTTGGAAAATTATTCTTAGTGGATCTCTATTATTCCTGTTTCTGCATGAAGGCATCCTGCAAAGTGTGTGTGTGTGTGTGTGTGTGTGTGTGTGATGTGTGTGAAGGTGTTCTCAGCAGTGCAATGATGCATTTGGCCAGTGTAGCTTGCTCAGCATTTTTGGCTGTGGTTGCATGCTGGGAATCGGAGCTTCTTCTTCATCACTGTCTGATTCACTGCAAGTGATGTCGTCATCATCGTCATCCTCCTCCTCATCCTCCACTTCTTCTTCGGTTAATTCTTCTGCTGGCTGCAGCTCCTCAAAGCTCTTCACAAAACACACACACACACACATTATCAGTACGTTCAGCTGATTTTTTCCTGATGCTCTACTTCTGCTGAGTTTCTACACTCGTTACTCACATTCTGCTGTTGTAGGTGATCCCTCATGGATACCCTACAACCCATTCCAGGACCCTTATTTACAATCTGCTCATACTGACCATTCTTTCAGCATGCTTAGTACTGTTTGTCTTTACTTTTTTACCACTGATGATTTACAATCCCACTATCCAGAGTCCTCCAGAGGGATGATATTTTTGTAAATATGCTTCATGATAAAATTTATTGCATTCCAAATCTAGCTAGAGTTTGCAGGAAACCAATGGTTTCATTTAACGATTGCAACACATTCTCTTCACAGCCATAAAACTCAGCTGAGGCTTTGCAAGTATTCACACATGCTAAAGTAAATGACATTATTATTATTAGTAGTAGTAGTAGTGGTAGTAGTAGTGCAAACTGCTTTTTTAATCCCCCTCTTACCTCCAATGGGTTCACAGTAATGGTTAGGGCTGAGATATCCAAGTCCTTCTCTTCCTTTAATTGTGTCTGTGCATCCGGGACCTCCTGGACGTATTTGAGGTAAAGCTGGTAGATAACTGAGACTACTACCAGCATCAGAACAGCAACACACACCACAGTCACTACACTGGACACATCTGGAGAAAGAACCATTAACTCAGGAGAGAGTATTATCCTTTACACAGAAGCATAGAAAATCAAAATAACGACAAATCTTGAAATAATGATATATGGAAATAACAGGTAGTAAGTCAAAATAATAATATAGTGCTTCAATCCTCAGTATATGCAAGACTATGGGCATACATGCTTATTAGACATGTTTATTAGGAACACCCCCACTCCTTCTCATTCATGCAATTATCCAATCAGCCAAGCAGCTTTTTTTTTCCAGTCTTCAACTGCCCACTTTCAATAAACCTGTGCCCACTGTAGCCACAGATAGCGATTCCTGGCTAGATTCCAGTTCCTGGCTGACAGGAGTAGAACCTGATGTGGTCTTTTGCTGTTGTCGCTCATCACCCTCAAGGTTGTGTGTTCTGAGATACTTTTATGCTCACCATGGTTGTAAAGAGTGTTTATTTGAGTTAGCGTAGCCTTCCTGTCAGCTGGAACCAGTCTGGCCATTATCCTCTGAACTCGCTCAAGGAACAAGGTGTTTCTGCCCACTGCTGCACACCGGATGCTTT
The DNA here is from genome assembly GCF_023375685.1 of Ictalurus furcatus. NCBI lineage: Eukaryota > Metazoa > Chordata > Actinopteri > Siluriformes > Ictaluridae > Ictalurus > Ictalurus furcatus. Next base: position 19,962,204 of record NC_071271.1, read on the forward strand.
TTTGCTTTCCACACCATTGTGTGTAAAGTCTAGAGACTATTGTGTGTAAACATCCCAGGAGAGCCGCAGTTTCTGAAATACTCAAAGAAGCCCATCTGGTACCAACAACCATGGCACGGTCAAAGTTGCTGTGATCCCATTTTTTCCCCCATTCTGACATTTGACGTGAACATTCACTGATACTCTTGATCTATATCTGAATTGTGTTATGCATTGCACTGACTGGATAATTACATGAATGAGCAGGTGCTCCTAATAAAGTGGCTAGCAACTCTAAATGACTTCCAGTGGCATGGTTGCTTCCTGTTAGGATATTTTTATCTCCACAGCCCCATATAACTCTCCATTGGTCCCTGCCCCCCCCCCCCCCCCTTTTCCCCATTTTTTTTTTTTTTTGTAAGCAGTGAAAAGGAGCAACCCTAATGACAGCAGAGGCAGTGCTACATTTCGGGTGATCGAACTGTTGAAGTATGATTGATAAATGAATATACAGGAAGTAGTTTTTTGCTCTTTAACGTTGCCTCATGACTCACTTGCCTCATGCATTTCTGATTAACTGGCAGCACCACTGTAAATCCCCCCTTCTAAACATGACTGAGAGAGATTTAAACACTAAAGAACATCTGTGACTTTTTTTTTTTCCAGGGACATTTCCTGTAGTACACGATGTGTGAAAAAAGCCCACAAATGCCCCTTGTGAAACCGGGTTATGTCAACATAATGCAGACGTATTGATTCTTTCTGCTGCCCCGAGAAGTCTTTAATGCCATCTGTGACTACAGAAAATGACACAACAGGGAGAGCGTATATGGCATCAGCTAGACTGTGAATTATTTTGTTGCTCGTCAGGGACAAGATCTCATTTTGCTCTTTTGTTTCTTTCTGGAGCAATTTCTCAAGAATGAGAACATCCTCGGAGTTGTGTTAAAGTAGCTGAAGTAGGTTTTCATCCTTTGTTATTCTTCATGACCTGTTGTGAATAATTTTTTTTGAAAGCACTGCTGATTTTCTTGCTGCTGTTTTTCTTGGTTGTAGCCACCAATCTACAGGTTGTACCTTTGCATGAAGTCTCAGAGAGACTGTGAACAGTACTTTGTACAAATCTGGCTCCACCCCCCCCACCCCCACCCCCGCAGGGTTTCCCACTAAAATAAACCCTGCACTCTCAGACAAAAGGCTACTAAGCTGTACCGTTCCTTGTTGCTGGGGTGGTCCCTTTAAGTGTATATCTTCTGTGCTTTCAGTAATTTTACCTTCAAAGGTACATACTGTTCCCTCCACTTATATTGGCACCCTTGGTAAATATGAGCAAAGAAGACTGTGAAAAATTGTCTTTATTGTTTAAACTTTTGATCACGACTTAATTTTCTCGTGATCTCGACATAACAAAAAGCTGTTTTCTCACGACATCAATTTATCACGAGAGAATCTCACGCCTTTCAAATGGGACTGAGAGAGAGCGAGGGGGGGGGGAGTCCACTTCTCAATCGTCGGACACTAATGTGAAACTCACATAGAGACATAGACAGACATAGAGCTATTTCAGCTTGAATGAGTCTCTAATCAAAGTAAAAATGAATCTGTTCATCCATGATGCTACGGGATTGTGCTAAGCTTTTGCTACCTCCAGAACAATAAAACCACGTTATGTCGAGTTCACAGAAAAATGAAATCACGATTGTGAGAAAACAACTTTTGTAATGTCGAGATCACGTGAAAACAAGAAAGAAAAAAAATAATAATGCATGGCCGCTTGGTACTTTCGTTTAGCTATCGCATTTGTTGGTTTTTCCGATGTAGACTTACTAATTGAAGGGAATTCTCTTATTATGAACTGCTGTCAAATACCTATGATGAATGTATTCACTTTATTACCTCTTTGAATAAGCTGATCAACTGTCATCCTTTATTATAGCTGACACATGTATTTTCTATATCTTGAAAAGACTTATTTTCATAGTGTGCTGTGTGTTTTGTCTAAATCTGTCTAGCACCTGCACAAGTAGAAACCCGCCTACTATGCAATGCTGTTATCTATGTGTATAAATACTCCTGTTCTAGACGAAATAAACGGGAAGTCTCTATGAGCCGCATGTGTCGGTGTGTTCATTTAGACTCCTCCAGGCGCCTGAACGCTCTGTGGTAAACCACACATAGCACAGAACTAAGAGTTAAGAGAAATAAAAGGCTGTAAGGCTGACGGAGGGCTGAAGGACATAATCTGAGATTCCTTTGTCTCTAACACCAATTGTGTGCTCCCTGCTCTCAGTCAGCGTGGTTTGGCGGAGCGTGTTGACTGTAGCAGCGTGGGTTGTGCTAACTGTAGAGCTAGCTAAAACATGCTTTGAGTTCAGGTGGTATTTCAGGCTAAAATTGGTTTGATGGTATGCAAATTCCTTATAGCAAAATACTTTGGTCTTATCAGTACTTCTATCTGAATGCGTTTTGAATTTTAAAAAATTCCCTTCAGCGGGCCAAGCAGGGTTTGGTCATCGCCTTGCAACATGCTCGTCACTAAGCAACTACATGCAATGTAAGATGATATACAGGTCTGGGCCTGGGTGGGGTGCGTTAAATGCCTTCATCATTTTAACATGTTCTTTTTTCCCCTAATTATACGCACTAAATTTACACATTAAATCGACAGCCCTAGTATAAATCATATAGAGCTAGAGGCTATACAATTTGGCTTCTACCATTTATTACAATAAATAAATAAATAAATTCTTTACGGTGCAGGCCCATGAGTGCTAATCGGTGCATGAGGTACAAAAGGTACAAAATAAGCGTGTAGATGTACAGTATGTTAAATATTCTACCCACCCCTTCATATTCCTATGAAATACACACACACACACATATATATATATATATATATATATATAAAATTAACAGTATGTAGAATATGGGTCTTGTGCACAAGCATGACAACCTAGACTATGAAAAACAAGACCAAATGACAAAAGCTAGCACAACCTATCATTCAATCTTCACTTGATATGTAAGGACACACTCACTGTCACTCACCAGAGCTCTCGCTGTCGAAGGCTGTGACTGGATGATGACTAAGTTGCATGGATTTAGGTTGAGCCATTACATGACTGACATGCTTGACAGGATGTTCTCGGTGAAGTATATTAATCTGAGTGGAAGAAGAATTGAAAGACATTTAGATAAGAAATCTTAAGAAAGATGAGGCACAACAAAAACACTTTGCTGCTGTATTCTTAATGTGTAATCAGTCCTCTTCTTCTGTTTTTCAGTCCAGTAGATTAGTATCAGGATGATGTTCTGTTAACTCAGTGTGCTGCCAGTTTTATATAAAGTACTCTCTCAGGTAACTAGCACCTGTTACCACTGTATGAAGTGAGTGGGTCTTCATCTTTTAGGGTTGATGATGCGTCATACAGTAACTGCAGTGAATACGGCACTAAACTGTCAACATTTAAAATATCCCTATATGATAAAAATTAACCTGTTTTTAAACCTATTTTTATTTTCAAGTGCCATCTGTGCTGATGATAGCTCCCCGCTTTGCCATCTGGTTTTTTTCCCCACACTTGTGCATAAGTGAAGCGTACAAAATCCATTAAAATCACACTTCCTGTACATTGTGAAATTAACTTCAATTAGTTTGTATGTGTAGCTAAAACATCCTGCTATCAATAGCTAAACAGAACATTTGTGAGGGAAAATACTTACCTTTGTCCTACAGAATTTCCATAAGAATGCTTTTTATATTTTTTAAAGAAAAATATTGGTACCCCTGATAAATATTTAGAAAAATACAAATACTTTTTTTTTCAAAAATAATTTTTAAATGAATTTTTTTCAATTTTGGTTGTTGCCTTTTTCCTTGTGGCAAAAAAACAAAAAACAAACAAACAAACAAAAAATATATATATATACTGTGTATATATATTCATACACATACAGTTACTTGGTAATCCATCATCATTTGTCATCATCCATGGGATAAAAATAAAAAGCTTTCAAAGAGACAGATGGTTGACCTGCACAAGTCTGGTAATGGATATGAAAATACATAAAGGTCAAAATATCATTAAGCGTGATCTGGGAAATGCAATTTCAAAAGTCTGAGAAAGTTCAGAGATGTTAAAATATTAATGGTAAGCGTGCTAATATTATATATATTTATAGTTATTTATATCATTTATATATAAAGCTTTATAAAAAAAAAAAATTCTGTGGTTGAAAAATAAAAACATCACCCTATGCTTATGTTTAAATATATAAAATATTTTAAATGTTTAAATATTTTAAACATACACTCATTGGCCACTTTATTAGGAACACACCTGTGGCAGAAACTCAGTACATAAAATGACGCAGATTCAGGTCAAACACTTCAGTTATGTACAAATCAAACACCAGAATGGGGAAAAATGCAATTTCAGTGACTGACTGTCATGTGGTTTTGGTGCCTGATGGGCGAGTGTGTGTAGTGTAGAAAAACCAAAAACATTGTGTGAGTGGCAGTTTCGTGGATGGAACCACCTTATTGATACGAGAGGTCAAAGGAGAGTGGCCAGATTGGTTTGAGCTGACAGGAAGGCTGCGTTAACTCAAAAAGCATCTCAGTTGAGGTGGATGGGCTACAACAGCAGATGGCCATATTGGGTTCCACTGGTGTCAGTCAAGAACAGGAATCTAAGGCTACAGTAGGCACAGGCTCACTGAAACTGGACAGTTGAAGAAACTTTCTATTATCAGTGAAGTGGCCAATGAGTGTATATTGTAGCTCTTTTTTCTGAAGTGACTATAATTTGGAGTTGATTGTATGTACATGCAATCCTACTAACTACTATTATTACTGTTACTATATTCCTATTCTTATATAATGCTTTACTTCTAATATTTTTTCTTTCTCTGTCAGGAAATGGGTGGATTTCACACTTCCATTTTGAAACCGTGTGACTCTGACCTGCTGTGTAAATGGGTTGCTGGTGTATCGTCCGTTGAGTTCGGAGCAGGTCACTCTGAAAGTTCTCGCTGACACATCGTTCTGCAGGTTCTGGTACCGCACCTGTCTTATGACCTGCGCATAGTGAACCATGGAGTCCACACCTGGAGCACACACACAAGACAAGAGTTGAGATTATATACAGGCACAGTATTACACGAGCTGTATGTAGCATTTGGGTGACTAGACGTTCTCCTTACCATAAATGGACATGCCGGATGTCGAGTTAGTATAGTCCAAGTGCTTGCCCAATAGTGCGCTGTGAGGCAGCTGCAGGGTCTCTAACCCCTCCCTTAACTCCTCCCCTAACACCAGGATGTCACAGTAGTCGAGATTATGGACGATTTCTTCTAACATACCTGACCTGTGCACTATACACACACACACACACACACACACACACACACACACACACACAGAAAGCCGTGAGCTTGGTTTTAAGTGACTAATTGAAGTCTGACTCTCATGGGACTCCTGCTTCCTTTTTTTCTCTTTCTCAGTCATCAATCAACAGCAGCAGACTCTCTCCTGGGTGTAAAACTTAGACGTCTTCATGGGAATTAAATGGAGTAGGCAAACATGCTAGATTAGAACATGATCGAGAGACAAGAGGAGACCTACAGTGCAGGATGTGGAAGCCTGGGGAGCTCTGTGCTGGAAAGATGCTCATAAATGGTCTATTTAGAGCTGAGAGGGGACTGTCCTCCCTGCTCTCATATCGTTTCTTCACTTATTTATGGGTTTGTTGTATGGGTTTTTGCTGCTGTTATCCCTGAGCAGAACCACACATGAGAGAGGGGATAAATGAATAATGTAACATAGTGCCTCTGCATGGTAGAGTGAAAGCTGTGGCACTCTGTGACCCTCTGCCGTATAATAAAATGTTATTAGATATGAAATTTCAGTTTAATTAACAAACCACACACCATTTAACAGTGCTACATTTATCAATATTAATGACATTTTTCTCCATACCCGAATATAATCAACAAATCAGGACATGTGTGGAGCCCATCCTTTGCTGTTTGTACTGCACTATAATATTCTAATCTTCTAATCTAATATTATAAATTAGCACAGAGGTCTGTGAAGGTTCTACCTACTCCCAAAGTAATTCCTCCTGCAGTTAAAAATAAAATCTTTGCACTGTGGCAAAATTAATTGTTGTAACCAGGCTTTCAGAGCCACGGGTTGCACATCCAATCCCAATGAAATAGTTCAGAGTCTAATCAGACTTTTGGAACCTGGTGCAAAGAAAACAAAAACCCTTCCAGACATTGCTGTAGAATCAACGAGTTTCCTTTTGTCATTAACTGTGCAGCCTAAAAAAGCACTGACGCCGGTAATTTGCTTTAACTCTCAAAAAGATAAGTATAAGTAAGTAGAAAGATAAGTATTCTAGAACTTTTTTTCAATTAGTGGTCAAGTAATAACATTTTGTAATCATACAAGCTCTAATCTAGTAGTATTTTGTCTATACCAGTATTTTGCTGTGGTAAACAAAAGTTGTTTTTTTTTTTTTTTTGCCATGCTCTTTTATATGGTAGTTTCCAACAGGGTAAACTTTAATTAGGCTTGATCACTTGCCCTTTTGCCCTCACACTGTCCAAATACTCTCTTGGTTGATTGACTGACTGGCATGTATAATAACATGGCTTCCAGGTGGCTCACAGATGAAAGATGCATGCCTGGAGTGCAGTTTTGAGCCCTATGACTGAGGTTTCTCCCTTGGCTACAGCATTGGGCAAGATCTGATGCTGTGAGTCATGGCTGATCCAGCCTTGCCCCAGGAACATAACAACTGGGTTAGACTGACTTGATTTTTAAGGTTTTCTTTCCTCATGGCATACCCCATGCAGTGCAAAAAGTACTGTGTTTGTGTAGTTGTGTGAGTGAGTGAGAGAGAGAGAGAGACAGACAGACAGACAGACGTATCGACAGACTATTGTGGCAGGTGGCGTTCTTAAAATAAGACTTAACTTTCCAATTACCACTTCAAAACATATATGAAGTGCCTCATTTAACACACAAGATCTTATCTTATCTTAGGGCCTTAAATAACGTGCCAACCTTTGCTACTGCTACTAATTATCACTCGAAAATGCGTAAAAGGTGATCTCAGTGATTCTGACTTTGACTCTGGCGTGATTGTTGGTGCCAGATAGGCTGGTTTGAGTATTTCTATACGTGCTGATCTCCTGGGATTTTCACACACAACAGTCTCTAGAGTTTACTCAGTGATTGGCAGTTCTGCGAATGTTGATGAGAGATGTCAATGGAGAATGGCCAGACTGGTTCGAGCTGACAGAAAGGCTACAGTAACTCTGTACAATTGTGGTGAGCAGAAAAGCATCTCATGCACAACATGTTGAACCTTGAGGCAGATTTGCTACAACAGCAGATGGGCATGTTGGGTTACACTTCTGTCAGCCAAGAACAGAAAGCTGAGGCTGCAGTTGAAGCCTGGAAAAACGTAACCTGGTCTGATGAATCTCAATTTTTGCTGAGGCACACAGATAGTAGGGTCAGAATTTGGCACCAACAGCATGAATCCATGGACCCAACCTGCCCTGTGTTAACAGTCCAGGCTGGTGGAGGTAGTGCAATGGTGTGGAGAATGTTTTCTTGGCACATTTTGGGCCTGTTAATACCAATCAGTCATCAGTCATCGTACACTGGTTTCATGAACATGACAATGAGTTCAGTGTCCTTCAGTGACCTTCCCAGTCACCAGATCTGAATCCAATAGAGCACCTTTGGGATGCAGTAGAACAGGAGATTCACAACATGATCGTGCACCTGAAAAATCTGCAGGAATCGTGTGATGCAATTATATCAACATAGACCAGAATCTCAAAGGAATGTTCCAAACATCTTGTGGAATCCATGCCATGAAGAATTGAGGCTGTTTTGAGAATCAAGGGAGGCCCTAACCAGTATTAGTATAGTGTTCAGTGAGTGTACATGTGATCTCATTTCTACAAATAAGGAGGCTAAATATATACACAGTTTATATAATTTATTATACATATTTATTGACTTTCTTTCTTTGTGCATGAGAAGGAATTACTTCATTGCTACCTATTATTATTGGTGTTATCATGGTTTCTTGTTTACAGTTAACTGGTTAATCTCTTGTTTACTAGTTAATTTATGTGCCCTATGCATGGCTGTGAGAACTACTGCAAACTGGAGCCACATTCCTTGTGTGTTCAGGCATGACTTGTTAATAAAATGGATTATGTTTCAATCTTGAGTGAAAACCTTGAGCCTCAACAGCTCAGCTCTTTGAAAAAATACCCACATGAAAAAAATACTATAGTATTTTAGAGTAAATTTACTATAGAAAATGTAGTACAATTTCTGTAGTAAATACTATAGTGTTTTTGAACCTTATAATAAAGATACTGTAGTAAATTGCAGTTGTATGTGGTAATTTGTTGTGGTAATTCTACTATACTGAAATAATAATAATAAAAAAAACTACAGTCATTACTGTAGTAAATTTTCTACAACGGTACTATACTGTACTACAGTGTGTGTGACAACCTTCACAGCACAGGTGAATGCAGTAAACCTTTGTAGTACATTATAATGAACACTAGAACACACTGTAGCATCCCATAGTATTCTGTAGTGAGTTTAATATTTAAAACACAGATTATCAATTCACTATAGTCATTTCTACAGTATATTATAGTATACATTAACAAAATGTAGTAAATACTATAACACACTACAGTATACAACAATCGACTACAGTTTACTATAGAAAATTCTAAAGTATAATTTAGTATTTACTACAGTTTATCAATTCACTATCGTTAACACTACAGTGTGCTGTAGTATACATTAACAAAATGTAGTAAATACTATAAAACAATACAGTATACCACAATCTGCTACAGTAATTTACTGTATCACAATTTACTGTAGTAAATTCTAAAGTATACTACAATATTTACTACAGTTTATCAGTTCACTATCGTTAACACTACAGTGTGCTGTAGTATACATTAACAAAATGTAGTAAATATTATAATATACTACATTATACTAGAATTTACTCCAGTTTACTGTAGTAAATATTAAAGTATACTACAGTATTTTTTCATGTGGGTGCTTACTTACTTACTTACTTATAATGATCTTGAAAGCTATAACTGAATGTCAAGGCAGATTACGTATCTTTCTATTATTTTTCTTCCTGGTTCTAGATGATGAATGGGAATTATTGAAGATTAAGGTCTTTGTGGTGTTTGAGAATTGATGGTGAAGGTGAAGTGCGCAATTCCTCTGGATCTGCCATGACCCTGAACAGGAAAAATGGTTTCGGAAGATGAATAAATGCAAGTATTTGGTGAGTAAAAGTCTATTACTATAAAAGCGGCTTCCGAAATCATCTAAAGTGCACAGTATTTCTTGGCTTTGATGAGAATTTGGACTCCTTATTTGTAGAAAGGAGATTTATACATTATATTGTTTAAGGAAATGTACAACATTGTGGGATTGTGAGATTTTGCTGATCTTCAGTGAGGTTTGGGGAGCTTAAAAAACAACTCGGTATCGCAGGTTTTCTTTACTCTCAGAAAAAAACAAAACAAAACAAACAAACATGGATTGGTTACTCTAGGTATGGACAGAAACATTGAAACAGCTGTTAGAAATATTAGCCTTATAGCTCCAGTAAATAACTAAAAAAAAGCATTCTTTGTTTTTTAACATGGTTTTGATCGGTACCTGTGTTATGTGAGGTTTGATCGCTCTTCATGACGGTGCTGCTGATATGCAAATCCCTGAACAATGACAGGCCAAGGACAATGTCAGAGGCGGGGATGCTGAGATGCTCTGCCCCTGTTATTGTGATTCGTGGTTCACTTGGTTGCATTACCATGACGACTGCGTCGATATCAGGAACAAAGATGCACACGTCCTCTCCGAAACACCTACACACACACACGTAAAGTACATGTAAAGACCTTCTATTGACATCATTTTTAATGTAGCTAATTAATGTTATCCATCCATCCACCCATCCATCTTCTACCGCTTACTCCTTTTCAGGGAACCTGGAGCCTATCCCAGGGAGCGTCGGGCACAAGGCGGGGTACACCCTGGACAGGGTGCCAGTCCATCACAGGGCACAATCACATACACATTCACACACCCATTCATACACTACGGACACTTTAGACATGCCAATCAGCCTACCATGCATGTCTTTGGACTGGGGGAGGAAACCGGAGTACCCGGAGGAAAACCCCGCAGCACGGGGAGAACATGCAAACTCCGCACACACATGGCCCCAGCGGGACTCGAACCTAATTAATGTTATACTACACTTAAATCTAATCCTAACCTCAAACTCAGTAACTCAAAAAAATAATTATAATAGGTGGGGGAAAAAAAAAGTTTTCCTTGAGGGAGCCCAAGGTCAAAATTCTCAGATATTTCTATCCTTGTGAGGACATTTGGTCCCCTCCAAGATATAAAAACCATGCTCACACATCAACCCCCACCATACACACACAAACACACTGCAATTTCCTGCTCGCAGTAAACACACACTGCCAGACAGTCTGGGAAAGTTATGGGTCCAATCAAAATCAGTAAGGCATGTAAAACAGGTTGCACAAACTGACACATGCACATACAAGGGAAACAAACTGTTGCGACAGTGATTTGTTCAAGGAGTTAATGTGGTGGAAATGGAAAAAGACACATCTGTCACACAAACACACTGCGGCAGCATTTTTTCTGCACTCAGAACAGAACATAATCTCTCTCTCTCCATCTCAGCCGCTCTTTCAGAATTAATTAGTGCTCTGCTCACAGTAATTACACTTATTAAGCATTACTCTAAACCACATTTAATTATGTTCACAAGCCTTAATTAACACCTCTGTTTATTTGTTTTTCCAGATATGCAACCCTTGTGAATAAGATATAAGGAGTTTGTAATTACAGAGCAGGAAAGGGCACAACTGTCACAATCATCTCCTATCGCTTGTACTACAAATGAACCTTCTGGCCGAAAATGTCATTTGCACAATTCTCCTCTTACAACACAATATACAAAGACATGAATGAAAAATAACATTCAAGTATCGCCTAATGTTGTGGCGTCAAATCCACGTGAGTCATGGCAAGAACGCTTTGTTTTAGATTCTTTGATTTTCAACCAATAATTTCCATACCAAATGCATTAAAGTACCGTTCATCGTACATGGTTGAGAATCCAGTGTCAGCACATCCTCCTGATTCACGAAATTCATTTCCACCCGGTCTTTCCAGATGTTCTATTTGTTCTTTTCGTACAGAATCTTTCATATGCTGCTACTTATATGGTTTACAATCGCATGTAATGAGCGGTCCATCTGCTCAGCTTCAAACAGTACTAGCATCTACTTTATTCTGATGCTAATCTTGTCGAGTGGAGCTAGTGTGTGCTGCGTAGTGACACACACACTATTGTGTGTGGCTTAAGCATTTTTCTTTTCCTTTGTTTAGTTGATTAAAAGTTTGCACCTTCTATGAGTGCATCAAAACACCTGTGTCTGTAACTGTTTAGTGCTTTGTATCTGTATCTGGATTTAAACCCAAAGTGGGTGTGGTCTATACCAGATCTACTGCAACCCTGACCAGGATAAAGCGCTTACTGATGATCAATGAATCAAAAGTGTGAGTACCTGGGTTAAAACTTTGCCTGATATAAAACAAATGAAAATTGCCTGGTTTCTATTAATAATACACTGAGCTGTGACCCAGGTGTGGATCAGGTGGTAGAGCGGGTTGTCCACTAATCGTAGGGTTGGCGGTTCGATTCCTGGCCCACATAACTCCACATGCCGAAGTGTCCTTGGGCGAGACACTGAACCCCACGTTGCTCCTGATGGCAAGTTAGCACCTTGCATAGCAGCTCTGCTACCATTGGTGTGTGAGTGCAGAAAGTAAACTAAAATCAAAGTGAATTTCAAATGGAAACTAAACAATTACAAGCCATTATAAATTATAATAACATTGGTAAGAATGCTGGTAAGAACAAGGCTGGATAAAAGCCTCGCCATTCATCAATAATTCATCATTGCTCTGATGTACTGCATAATCAGCTTTTACTGCCAAATATAATCAAATGTCAGTCCTAAACTACTCGTGTTCTAATACAGCACATTCAGTCAAATTCAGGGAAAACGCGGAAAGGTCAACGTTTTTCCATAAGCACATTAAAGGGTTTTTTTTCTGGTGGTGGCTGTCTGCTGTTGACCAGTGGCCATGTCTCTGAGTGGGACAATGTTTCTGAGTAGGCACCTGGTGCTCAAAGATAATTATTATTGTTGATGTAAATAAAAGAGAAAGAAAGAAAGAAAGCTGCTCATGCTGCATCACAGGGCAGGGTCTGTCTTTCTTTCTTTCTTCCTTTCCTTCTTCCTTTCATTCTTTCCTTCTTTCTTTCATTCATACTTTCTTTCCTTCTTTCTTTCATTCTTTCTTTCTTTCTTTCTTTCCTTCTTTCTTTCATTCATTCATTCTTTCTTTCTTTCTTTCTTTCCTTCTTTCTTTCATTCATTCTTTCTTTCTTTCTTTCCTTCTTTCTTTCTTCTTTTTCTTTCATTCTTTCTTTCTTCTTACTTTCTTTCTTTCCTTCTTACTTTCTTTCTTTCCTTCTTTCTTTCCTTCTTTCTTTCTTTCTTTCTTTCTTTCTTTCTTTCTTTCTTTCATTCTTCTTACTTTCATTCATTCTTCCTTTCCTTCTTTCTTTCATTCCTTCTTTCTTTCATTCATTCATTCATTCATTCTTTCTTTCTTTCTTTCATAATTTCTTTCCTTCATTCTTTAATTCATTCTTTCTTTCTCGTTCATTCTTTCTTTCTTCTTACTTTCTTTCCTTCTTTCTTTCTTTCTTTCTTTCCTTCTTACTTTCTTTCCTACTTTCTTTCTTTCTTTCTTTCATTCTTCCTTTCTTTCATTCTTTCTTCTTTCTTTCATTCCTTCTTTCTTTCATTCATTCATTCTTTCCTTCATTCTTTCCTTCTTTCTTTCATTCATACTTTCTTTCATTCTTTCAATCCATTTTTTTTCTTTCTTTCTTTCTTTTATTCTTTCTTCCCTTCTTTCTTAGCCTACTATGCCACCAGAAACACTGGAAAAACAGCCGGAGGTAGAAATGTCATCACTGTCAGCTTGATGTGTGAATCCCAGCTCTGACAGTTCCTCATCCTCAGCTACATCATTCAAATTGATAATTCATCGCAGGGCTCACATAATTGCTTCAATTATGTTAGTTGTTACTTATTGTTTAAGGTAGTTTGTTATAGTTTGTGACAAACAAAATCTGTAAAAAGCGAAAAACAAAAACGCATCTCCATGATATTGTCACGAATGGCAAAGATTTTCACTTCTGACTTAAATACTTCCATGTAAAGACTCAATGCCACACCCACATTCCCATATATGGCTTTCAAGGCCTTCATTTCCATACATGGACTTGCCCTGTACCATACCCACATTGTTATATTTGTGACTCAACGACGAATCTTCAGTGGAATGACCATGAAGTTACCTGTAAATGACTGTGTTTTATATTCTATACATTATTCACAGGTGAAACCCGATGATAAGAATTACAGTAATATCATTTATGGTGGATGATTTCGAAGCAGCCAGATGCGAGGGGCCAGCTGCAAAAAGTATAAATTGTGCATTGAGTGGACGTGAATGGAGGAAAATGATATGTAATCTAGTGTTATTCAGCCTCATTTTGTGCTTTCCCTGCTCTAACACACCTGATTAAAGTCATCATGTTATTATCAAACCCTTACTTACTCTGAATAGAGTGTAAGAACAAGAAAAGCAAAAATGTGCACGGCTCCATGTTTTTGTCTGCTGGATAGACAACCAGTGATGAAACCTTAGTGCAATTCACTACATTGTAAACTTTCTGTTTTGTGCACACAAAGTTGGAGAATGCTCCAGGATTTATAAACGCGTGCCTTTTTTGTTTTAAGGTCAGAAACAACAGGGATATTCATCTACCAGTTCTAGCTGCACAGCTGCAGGACCTAAGGGTGAGCCTGTCTCCTTTATCACACAAATGTAGTGTAAAAGAACAGAATATATTTTCTTATTCAACAACCCGTCACACTTTATCCCCAGCCCCTGCTGCCTATGTGGAGGATGCTGTGTGTGTGTGTGTGTGTGTATGTGTTCTCGTCCTCAATGCTAATTTCCCACTGTTTTTTTTGCTGAAAGGACTCCACCCACGGCTTCATGGCACACCCCACAGGAGATGTGCTGTCCTCCCCCAAGCCTCATGAATATTCATTTTCTGTCATGCATATTCACATGGTCCCTTGGGGTACGGCAGTCCAACAGTTGTAATAGTCTCGCTTCCACACACACACACACACACACGCACACGCACATTCACACACATCAGTAAGTAAGCAGCTAAAACCGCTTTGGGACAGAACGAGGATTAAAGCAGAAAAAAAAACAGAAAAAAAGAATAATTCAGAATCTGAACTGAAAACAGAACCCCCAAAAAATCACAGCTGAAATATTTTATGCTCTGAATAGTAGAGCTGTTTTGAAATAAGTATGATTACCAGTTGAGTAACTCACGAAAGTCTTATCATTCCACAGTCAAAATGAAAAATAGAAAGAGTTTATACTGATTACAGGAATGGTGAGCGATGCATGATGGGTTTCAGATAATGACGGCTTCTTAATATTGCGGTTCAGTATGGTTAAAAATAATCATACGTATATGCACACTATCATTCGATAATAGAGAATCAATGTTCTTTAATTACAAGTAAGGAATAAAAGACTTAGGGGCATGCTGTTATAGGAAAATAATCAACAATGATTAGTTGATGATGATTATTAGTCGATGATTTTTTTTTTTTAATACCAATACCATTCTGAATCATTTTAGTGCTCTTATAACTACAATAATATACCAATGATGATTTTTTTTTTAATTAATGAAAGAACATGCCATACTTTATCGGTTTTTATACCATAGTATGGTTAAATTCTCAAATCTGATTGGTCAAAAGGTGTCGATTAATTTTATATAGCAGCACGAGTAAGACTGTAGTTCTGAGTGTGACATGAACAATAGGTTTATATTTATGTGCTCGTTCATATATGTTATTGTTTTTATAGTAATAGATCATACACAGGGACTTGTATGTTGGACTCTCCACAGAATCTATGACTAATAATAAATGGATTTTAAAGAACTTGCTGTTGTTTAACGGAGAAGAATGTATAGTATAATCGTCGAGGTGTTGAAGTTTATTTGTTGTTATTTATTTAGCATTAATGGAAGGAGTCTGGAGCACTCTGTATCCGTTATGGTGCTCTGTAAATTTTTCCGGCACAGGAAAGTCTTCAGGACAGAAGACTTTTTTAAAAATGTTTTTTATGCTTTCCAGTTTCTTGGTAAAATGAGAAACTATGTTTTTTTTTCTCATTAACTCCAAGAGAGAGAGAGAGTACAGGAGCTAATGTAAGCCAAAGCAGAAACTAATGTATTTTGCCAACCTTCCAAAGCATTAAATGTATGCAAATATAAACAGTCGGTAGTGCAGGATTTCGCTGAGGTTTTTTTTTTTTTTGCGATTGTTGCTAACAAAAAGGCTTGGTTCTTTCTAAATTTGTGATGCAAATTGCAAAAACACCCAGAGATAGAAATGTTGTCACTGTCAGCTTGATGTGTGAATTCTAGCTCTGACAGTTCCTCAGCCTCAGCTACATCATTCAAATTCATAATCCATCTCAGGAGTCACATCACTGTTTAAAACTTAAAAGTTTGCTCAGATTAGTTTGTTAGTTTGTGACAAACAAATCTTTTTTTTAATTATTTATTTATTTTTTTTAAAAAAAGCAAATTGCAGATTTTTTTGGGCTTATTTTTGTGCAAAACTACTTGAATTGGCAAAATTGCTATTGCACGATATTGTCTTTCACAGTTCTCATGTTCGACGCACGTGAATCAAAGAGGGCTTTGACTGATTGCAGATCATCATGACATCACAAGACAAAAATTAGGAAATTTGCAAACTCCTCTAAATATTGCAGTATCTGTGATCAGAAAATCGAGAATTCCTGGAGGGATTGAACAGATAAAACGTGCAATATGTCATTAATTAATTAATAATGATTATAGTTGGCGAAATCTCTGTGGTACATAGTGGAAGAACACACTTCAGACCTAATGAATATATCAGGCCTCAGGCCGTATCATACCACCTCCATGTGGCTATTTAATGTTATGAAACCTCTTAAACCAATTAGTTCATGTTATCATTTACATTATAGCAGCTATACACTAGCCTCTCTTTTTTCTTCTCTAATTAAGTTAATAAAACAAAAAAGAAAAAAACCCACAGCTACTATTTTATTAAACTATTTATGTACAGTACAGTGGTGTTAATGAGCCAAGTGATTTATTGTTGTTGTTGGGTTTTTTTTTTTTTTTTACAGTAGGTTAATGTTTTAATAGCTTGGTTTTAAGTTAATAAAAGTAAAAATTGAGTCTTGAATAAAATATCATCACCACTGTATGATAAGATTCTGTCTCTGATTCATTCTTAACCCAAATAGAAAGCTTATAATACCAAAGTTATGATATGTTGAGTCATTTTGAACTTTTGATCAGACTTCAGAGTATTATGAAGTATATGAGCAGTATGACATTGATTTCTGAAGGCAGTTTGGGCATTTTGAGAGGTTTATGATGAATTTATAAACTTAAACCCACACTGAATTTGGACACTCTTATTACACTGCTGCCGGGAAAGTGGGAGGCAGTATGGGCCTGATGATTAGATGATGAGTCCTGGGTACTGAAATAAGTGAGGGTCTGAAATGGGCAGTGATAGTGCAGCGATCGTACTGTACTGTGGTGGAGATGTGGATGTGGCGCGCTCCGGCCGTGGGGAACTGGCGCGAGTTGATGTAGGAGACTTTCCTCAGTGCTGCGTTGACCTGCTCCAGATCTTCACCCTCTATCACCAGCACCGACTGCGCCGGGTTAAAGTGGAACTGACAGAAACATGAGGAGAGAACACACAGCGTTTACAGAAACAGTAGGATTTCTTCCTAGTAAGTGTATAAAAGTGTCAATTACCGAGTGAAGACTGAGTGTATATGAAAGGGTTTATTACAGTGTGAGACTGTGTATTTGAAGGAGTTTATGAAGGAGTATGAATGAGAGAGAGAGAGAGAGAGAGAGAGAATAATAATGCCTGCAGAGCAGAAGTAGGACTGTAGCTACTAATAATTAAAACTCAAAAAAAGAGCCATTAAATTCCATGCCCACCTACAAAATAGTGATATTGAGACCCTCCATCACAAAGCACTGACATACCAAGAGCTAACCCCAGAGGGAAGCCTCCTCAGCAAGCTGGTCTTAGAGCTGACTTTACAATCCAAAACATGTCCAGGCAAACCACAGACCAAATCAAATTATTAAAACACAAACAGAAAAATATCTAAAACACTGGACCGAAGCAACAGCTCAATAAAGTAATGAATGTCCCTAAACAGAGAATATAAATTGGCAGAGCACCTGAGGACAGTGATCGACCCTAAACTAAGAGAAGTCCTGACCATGTGCAGACTCAACGAACACAACATGGCCATAGAGACGGGCAGACACAGACAGACCTGGCTACCAAAACAAGACCGGCTGTGTTCCCACTGCACACTAAATGAAGTGGAAACAGAATAAAATATAACACAGTAACATCAACACTGTAAACATGCACAAAATGCTCAGACACATCGCTGTGTGTTTTCTTCTTCTTTTATTGCTATTATTTTATCAAGGTTTTTTTTTTTTTATTACATGTGAATGTGTGTAAATGTCTATGTCTGTGATTTAATGTTACCACTACTTTGGCAATATAAAGCCTTTTACCATGCCAATAAAGCTACTTGAATCTTGAGAGAGAGAGAGAGAGAGAGAGAGGGGAGGGGGAGAGAGAGAGAGAGAGAGAGAGAGAGAGAGAGAGAGAGAGAGAGAGAGAGAGAAAGGGGAGGGGGAGAGTGAAATAGAGAGAGAGAGAGAGAGTGAGTGAGTGAGAGAGAGAGAGTGAGTGAGTGGTTTGAAAAGCGTGTGGGTATGAAAGTGTGTGAACATGTACTGAGTGAGTGTGAGTGTGTGTGTGTGTGTGTGTGTGTGTGTGTGTGTGTGTGTGTGTAATAAACATTGTCTGTGAGGCTATGCCAGAATTCAACAAAGGAATGAACAGAAAAACAGCTTAAAACAGATGAACAGGGAGACAAAGGGGAGGGGGAGAGATAGATAGAGAGAGAGAGAGCGAGAGAGAGAGAGAGAGGGAGAGAGAGAGAGAGAGAGAGAGAGAGAGAGAGAAAGCCTACAGCTTTTACCTCTCCCTCTCTCTCTCTCTCCCCTTTGTCTCTCTCTCTCTCCCCTTTTTCTCTCTCTCCCCCCTCCCTTTTGTCTCCCTCTCCCTCTGAAATCCTTTATGTTTCTAAAAAATCTTTTCTTAAGCCACTGAATATTAAAGAACAAAAGAACAGCGTCCGCAGAGAGAAAATGAAAAATGGTGCCTGCAGAACATTTACATTTATTCATCTTGCAGATGCTCTCATCCAAATTGTACATTGGAGACACACAGCTGAGAAGCTCAGGGGTTAATTGTCTAGCTCAAAGGCCCAACAGCAGCTCTCTGCTAGTTCTGGGATCTGAACTGACAACCTCCCGATTATCAGAGTGAGATTTAATCCTGAATATGATTATGTGTTTATTATTCTTCAGTGATCGACGTGATCGATTGATCTGGAATGCATAGTTTATGAGAGATTAATACATATATTTTTTTTATTTTAAAAAGAAAGCTGTTCTCTGAAGGTTGTTAAGAAGTCCTTATAGTAAGCTCTGTCTGCTCAGCAGCCGTCTTGGCAAAATTCCCAGGCAGTATTTCCAGCAATACATAACTAGGCTCCTATCTGCTTAATCGAGGCGAGACCTCTAACCCAAAACAGACCGGCAATCTGTTCTTTAAAAAAAAAACTGCCTTTTTAGGATTCATCAGTTATAGAGCTGACTTGTTACCCTACATTTTTATATTTGCCAACATTTGAATTTTTTTTAATGAATTAAATAAAAAGTATTTATTGAGATATGCCATACTTTTAATCTGTTATTAGTTATGTTTAACACATGTGCTAGATCCTTTTATCACTTACGCTATAACAGCTATAAACAGTCTTTCCTTCACAAGTCTCTCTTGAAGTTAATAAGACAATATTTTCAGTTTGTCATGTTACTGAGAATCAGCAAAGCCCTCCATTCTGTAGAGTCTCCCATATTAGAAAATTCACATTCAACAAACTTCACCTCTGACTGTCATGAAGCTGACACTAAACTCCTTATCAGACCACATCAACAATCACATGTTTCTTAATCTGTTTGTGTGGAGCCTCTGGCATACGAGCCCCAGTGTAAGCTGTTACTGTAGAAATGATAACATATTTGAATGAGAGCATTAATATTAACCTGTGATTCGACTTACAGCTGCAATACTATCAGAGATTTTATTATAAAAAATTAACCCTTTTATGCTTAAATTATTTATATGCATATCCAGATTCTTTAGATTTTCAAATTCTGATTTGTTTAGATTTTTAAAAAGTATATGGACTGGCCATGAGTTAGAAAAAAAAAGCTAACACAGTATGCCTGAAACAACAACAACAACAATAACAATAAATATGATGACAACAACAACAACAACAACAACAATAATAATAATAATAAATATGATGATAATGATAATAATAATAACAACAACAACGACGACGATGATGATAATAAACAAGCAAATCTTCCATTATCCAAAGTTTTTCTTAAATTCTGATCTAAAATATGTAATAAAAACAAATATGATAGAAAATATCATTTGTGAACATTCATAATGTACAGTTTGGGACTACTGCATGATGAAAAGAGGTATTCAGTACATAAAAATATAAAAATATATCTCTTAATGTAGAAAGTAAGTAAAGACTGAGCTACAAACTGCAGAGCTACAGAAGTTTACTTTAATTTACCGTAATGATCTCAAGTGATTTGGGGTGATTTATATCTTATATTTTCATAAAACATAAAAAAAGAGTCTTAAATTGACTGTCCATGAGTGTGGGCACTATGCATGAGAGGGTTAATCAACACCTTCTGACCAACTGAGAATTCAACAGCACTGTGTTCTGACTAAACTAGATGCAGCGGACAGGTTAAGAGTCATGAATTAAACTCCTGCTTTTGGCATAAAGAGAAACCTAAAGGAAAATGTCTGCTACCAGGACTTTCATAACATTAGTCAAAAACCAGTCCCTTAAATGACCTTCTTTCCCCTCCATCTGGCACTCCATTTTTGTATTCTTTTTTTGTATTATATTTTATATTTGTCCTTGCTGGATTTTTCTGCAAATGTGTGCATGTATATGAGTGTGTGTGTGTGTGTGTGTGTGTATGTGTGTGTGTGTGTGTGTGTGCTACCTTTAAGCCCTTGTCCATGCTCTCCAGAGACGTGATGTCCAGTCCCTCTTTGCAGGCTTGCAGGCAGGAAATCACTTTCTGACTCTCGATCTTTCCTGGCCTCACCGTCAGACCTGAGAGACTTCCACGGAAATACTGCGTGAACCTGGCTTTAGAAACCTCACCTCCTACACACACACACACACGCACACAGAGCATTTAACATTACACCTATTAATGCTTTTAGTCCCAGGCAGTCCATGATTGCTTTTTAATTAGGTTAATGTTGTGTGGGGAAAAAATATGCAGTACAAAGTAAGAATAAATGGTGACTTTTGAATATTTTTATGCACCTTTCCAAAATTTCCCTATTTTAATATAAAGTAGTCAGAGACCATTTGTGTGTAAAGCTTGCAAAAGCTTTCCCCTACTGACCACATGGCTGATTTGACATAATCTTCCAGCACAGCTCTTATTAAAGCTATATTTTAAAGCTTTCTTTGATTCTGAATGACCACACAAGCAAAAGCTAACCTGAAGACTGTAGGATACTGTGCTAACTCTTTCATTTGGTATGTCTGTACATGTAGGGTTGAACAATCTGGATTTCCTGCTAGTGTTTTCACTCTGCTGGAGATGCAAAGCAGGCTGGGAATGTTGAAAACATGCATGTCAATCAATCATGTTTATTAGAGTATTAGGCCATTATGGCAAAATAAATAAATAAATAAATAAATAAATAGAATCCCACAGATAAATACACATCCTATATTCCTTCTTTCACTTTTTAGATGGCATAGTTAGACAGGAAAGGGTGTATGTGGGGCAAACAATCCAATTTTGTCCCATAAATGAACTTTATACTTCCTTTAAATGTAATGTAAGCTGAAATTGTAATCGACGAACCAATTGAGGGGCCAATGGAGGTTGGTCTAGGATGTTAATAAAATAAAATATTAGGGCATGCCAAAAGAATTCTCAGAAATACTTTGCTCTCATGGGCATCAAACAATTGCAAAAAAAGAACAAAAAAAAAATCCCCCCCAAATAAAATATATATCTTTGTTAAATATAGGTGTGCAACAATTATAAGCACCCCTATGAATTTATATGAGAAAAATATATTTGATATTTTACATTGTTTTAGTACACCTGGGTGACTAGGAACAGGAAATTGTTCAACCATGACGTCCTGTTTCACAGGGGTAAAAATATGAGGTAACACAGGCCAAATTCCCTTAGTCATTCATCACAATGGGTAAGACCAAGGAATATAGCTGTATATTGTCTCAACGCACTGTGAAGAGGATGGTTCGAGTGACCAAAAAATCTCCAAGGATCACAGCTGGAGAACTGCAGAAGTTAGTTGCGTCTTGGGGTCAGAAAGTCTCCAAAACTACAATCTGAAGTCACCTACATCACCACAAGTTGTTTGGAAGGGTTTCAAGAAAAAAGCCTCTACTCTCATCCAAAAACATACTCAAGCATCTTCAGTTTTTCTGCCAGACGACCTGGACATTTTGTTAGGATACATGGCATCCTGGACTCTATCAAATATCAACAGATATTAAATGAAAACCTAACTGCCTCTGCCAGAAATCTTCAAATGGGCCGTGGTTGGATCTTCCAGCAGGACAATGATCCAAAACATACATCAAAATCAACACAAAAATGGTTTACTGACCACAAAATCAAGGTCCTGCCATGGCCATCCCAGTCACCTAACTTGAAACCCATAGAAAACCTGTGGGGTGAACTGAAGAGGCGAGTCCACCAGCATGGACCTCAGAATGTGAAGGATCTGGAAAGATTCTGTATGGAGGAATGGTCTCGGATCCCTTGCCATGTATTGCCCTCATGTGGGTGGCTGTGGCTCCTTTGGTAGAGTGGGTTGTCCACTAATCGTAGGGTTCACGGTTCGATTCCCGGCCCACGTGACTCCACATACCGAAGTGTCCTTGTGCAAGACACTGAACCCCAAGTTGCTCCCGATGGCAAGTTAGTGTCTTGTGTGTGTGGGTGAATGAGACGCAGTGTAAAGAGCTTTGGATAAAAGCGCTATATGAGTGCAGACCATTTACCATGTATTCACCAACCTCTTCAGGCATTATAGGAGAAGACTCAGAGCTGTTATCTTGGCAAAGGGAGGTAGCACAAAGCATTGACTAAAAGGGTGCCAATAATTGTTGCACACCTATATTTGACAAATATATTTTTTGATAAACCTGTTTTGTTTACAATTGTTTGATATCCATGAGAGTAGATTTTTCTTAAACAAAAGATCAAAAGGTTAAACAATAAAGACAATTTTTCCCAGCTTTCATTGCTCATATTTGCCAAGGGTGCCAATATTAGTGGAGGGAACTGTACATCAATATACAATTATACAATTTCATGAATAGTTTTACCTGATGCCCACTTAACAGCAATTTAATAATAAATACGCATTGAAGTTTTCCCCACAAATCCATAAAACAAACCAATTTAAAATCTGCACAATTTTTGGTACAATTTCACCTTCAAAATGTAAAAGGTCATTGTAAAAGGTAAACTAGTGTAAACCCAGCCACCAAGTAGCCAAATAGTAGCACAATACTAGATCATATTGCAAGTAATAATACCAAATTACAAAGATTTCATTTAAAAAATCATTTTGTTTGTCCAAGATGGCTTCCCTATTACGTTACATAATGCTATGTATAATGTATAATATAATATAGAATGCTTTGTTTACAGGAAATCCCACTGTGTCCTAAATGACATGAACAAGTCTTAGTAAGATTACAAAGAACTAGGTGTGGTTTAAAGTTTTTGGGTGAGCTAGATTTATATTAATGTTAGCTACATTATCCTTACAGCTCCAGAGCAAAAGTAAAGAAGCAAGTATCCGACACCAAACACATCGTGCCTGAGAGACGGAAGAAAGGAAACATTTGTTTCATTTTAGGTACATATTGTGCTCAACCATTTCTTTTTAGTATATTAAAAGGTTAACACACAATGCACACGTTGTGAGTGACATGCAGGAAACAGTGAGTGACATGGAAAGTCAGATCAAATTAAAGCTGAAGGAGCTGATGAGGACTGTGTGATTGTGTGTAGGAGTAAGTCAGGACCCTTAAGCAATCAGAGCACTGTGAAAGATAATAAGCTAATAGCTATATATTTACTGTGTGTTGCAGCCTGTTTATTTTATTTTACATAAGATGTGTGTGTGTGTGTGTGTGTTTAGTTTTTTATATCTATACCAAGGATAGGAGAAACTCTCAGTTTTGACCTTGTGGGGACATTTAGATGGTCCCCACTAGAAGAACTGGAAGGTCCTCACAAGGATACTATGGTGTGTGTGTGTGTGTGTGTGTGTGTGTGTGTGTGTGTGCATATTGGTCTTTTGTTATAACTATGCATTTGTCTGCATGATGGGCATGTGTGTGAGCATTTGTGTAAAAAAAAATGTGTGTGTGTGTGTCTGCATTTTGGCATTACTAATGCGTGTGTGTGTGTGTGTGCGCGTGTGTGTGTGTCCAAGTCTACATGGTGTCTGTGTGTGTGTGTGTGTGTGTCTGGATCCTGACCTCTGTAATTATTATACATGTGTTAATGTGAATGATGACGTTTGTGTGTGTCTATCTTGATCTGTACTATGAATAGCAAAGTGTGTGTGTGTGTGTGTGTGTGTGTGTTCACTTCTTGGTGTCTGGAATGACTATGCATATGTATGTATGTATGTGTGTGTGTGTGTGTGTGCGTGTGTGTGTGTACTGTAGTATAGGGGAAGCAGCACCAGTGATTACAGTGCCTTCACAAAAGTGTGCAGCTCTGATTTCATCACATTCGTCATGGTGAAAGTTTCTCTCGCTCTCTAAATCAGCTTTGGAGAGAACTTTTATTGGTTTATTCCTTCTCCACTCACTCGCTCCTCTACTCTCATTCCCTCTCAATGACACACATGCTCATTTTCTCTTCAACACAAAGAGATGAGAAGCCCGAGAGAGAGTATGTGTGCAACATCAAAGGCTGTTTAAAGAGGCTTAGTTCTGCTTTAGTTTCTACACTCATTTCTTTATTAGTGGTCCATAATCTTCTCCTCGGGCCACCTATCTACAATCCACACGACAAAGGAGCACCATCACAGCAGAACAAACACATCTGTAGACACACACACACACACACACACACACACACACAGTTTTTGCAGGATTAATGAGGACTGTTCTGGGTTTCAGCAAATGTAAATTTTGTTAAATTAGTTGGAAATTCTCAGAAAGGGACAAGAAAATAAAACTCTGTGAACAGGAAGTGTGACTAAGGCTTTAACATTTATATTTATTTTATTTGGTGGACAATTTTATCTAAAGCAATTTTGAAATTGAGAAATAATGCATTCTAAATAATGAAGTTCTTACCAAATGTGATCGTTGAAAGAAGACAGCCAAATCAAGGTTTAAAAGTAAAGAAGTTTCCATGTTGTTTTGGTGAAATATAATTCGCTTTTGGCCAAAACTCAATTGTTCATTCAGTGTACAAACAGCGTAAACTGGGACAGACAAGAGCAAAAACGAGAAAACCAGAACATGATAAAAAACAAACAAAAAATACACAACAAAACAGATGGACTATGGTACAATGGATTGCTCAGTAATGACTGGTACAGAACACAGAGTGTATACTTCACGTTAGGTCAGTGCACTGAGAGTCCTTATATACTGTTGCAGTGAAATTGAATCCAGGTGTGTATGATCAGTAGTCAGGAGAGTGTGAACATGACAAGGACTACGTTTACATGGACAGTTGTAATCTAATTATTGACCTTATTCTGAATAAGACAATATTGTGATTAAGGTGTTTACATGAGTCACTTTTAGAATATTCCTTTCATGTTCCTGTTTTACGTGTTAGAGAACATAGATAGATTAAGGGCACACGTCATTACGTCACGCCACACTGTCCGACGTTCCCTCCAGAATTTCACGTATCAACATACAGTTGGTCTTCGTTATGGTACAGTATACAGTTTTGGGTGTTTCATTTTTAATTTTACGAAAGCTTCAAGTGCAGTTAATTATTTATCACGCTAGACGTGCAAATAGACGACTGCTGGAAGCCATGGGCTGCGTCCCAAACCACGTACTTACCTACTATATAGTGGCTGAGATACATGTTTTTCACCTACTATATACTGTAGTAGGTAAGTACGCGGTTTCGGATGCAGCCGTGCTCTCTTGTTTGCCGTTAAACGGTTGCGCACTGCCGTGTGTGTGTGAACATGTCCTGTCGCAAAATGTGGTGAAAACTCCCACACGACGTTAATAGTGTGTTTAAGGTGTGTACATGTCTATAATGCACGTCGATAATGCGACTAAAACAGGAATACTCCACATGTCTTAATTCGATTTGTGTTTACTTCGAGTATGACTTTAGTCGGATTAAGGTCATCAGAAATCGCTGTTTACATGCTAGTTTCTTATTCAGAGTAGCGTCTTAATCAGGTTAATATCGGATTATTGTTGTCCATGTAAACGTTCTGATTGAGTGTATTGCTGCGTCCCAATTTGCCTACTATCCATCATAAAGAGTATCTAAGATTACTATTAGTGTGTCCCAAATCGCTGTATGTTGAAATGAGTATCCCAAAGGTCTATCCAGATGCTCTACTACTTATAGTAGATTTTCGAAGTGTGGATCTGTGGACACTTTTTTCAACTAATATTGATCACAAATCCTTGCATGAAGGAGGAGGAGTTTTGTCGGTTTTGACGGTCTGCTTCGCCGAATTCGACCCTCAAACATGGCGGATGAGTGTAACGTTGGTGATGCGTCTTCAGTATTTAAGTGTAAAAACTTAAACAGTAAGCACTAAATATAAATAAAAAACAAACAATGAAAATAAATCAAAGGAATGGTCAATTCAATTATATAATATAAATTATATAAGGAAAAATGAATGAAGATAAGTTGAAATGCAACGACGACATTGTTTACGGTGACAGTCTGCGTAACTAGGCAACAACGTTCTCTTCCGTTACATGACGTGTTAGTATATCCCCGTACTTGCGTAATATTTTGCTACACAATCACAAGTATGTACTTTTTCTTCACAAAGAGAGTGCATACTTTTTTGGGCATAGTATAAGTAGACGATTTGGGACACCGCATATGAGTTGGTGGCCATATTTGTTAGCCGCGTAGTGCTATTGGACGGTGATTCCGGCATAGACACGACATCTTAATGCAAGTGGCACAAATATATAACAGACTATTCATAATGCTACTGGGAGCACTACTCTGCAAGTAGCTAGTATTAGTTGCAAGTAATTGCTTGTTTAATTTTACTGTACTTCATTATTACTGTGCTAATCCACTTTGATGTGTGCTGCAACATGCCTTAAAATACACTGCCCTTTAGGGATAAGCTGCTTTTGAATATCATTTTGAATCACCAGCTCTTCTGAATATGTGCAATGTGGGTAATGAGCTATTAAGTTTTTTGTTATGATAGTTTGTTTTCCCCCTGCATAACTGAAATCAGTTTGTCAACTTAATTTCCCTTTGCTTTATTATTTTAATTTGTTTCTTGTTTGCGTTGCAGAAATTGCTTATTTTGTTTGTTCAGCTTTAGTGTGATTCCTGCGCTTCCTTTCCTTCTTCTAACGTCCTACGCATTTTCATACAGTGAATTTTCTCTTTATCCGTGTGTGCCACTTCATTTATTTTCCAGATCTTGTGTTCGAACAAAAAGTCTATCATGGTACTCCCTGTTGCGATATACCAAGGCATCTTTGGTCACGGATCATCAGTAAAAGAATGAACAATTAGTACCGAGACTTATATTTGAAACCTGAATATATTTGAAACAGCTACAGGATCAGCGAGGCTGTCTTGACCTAATTAGTTATTTTGCAAGAAGATGCCCAAATTGTCTTGTTGAATCAGCTTTTAATAGTATATACAAGATGAGAATAAAGATGAAATATTAGTAAAGGTGATCATTTTGAGTCTATGGGTTGTAAAAATTGTTTAATAAGTTGGGGATGAATTTGGCTTACACATGACATCTTTGTGAAACCACTTATCCTAAATGGCTAGTTAGTTCTGATGCCTAAGTAACGATCTGTATCTGAATTTAGATTTGAACTGGAAATGGCTTGAATCCTATTACTATGTCCCTGGAAACACTGGGAAACAAATTCATTTTTCACTCACATAATTATAAACATAAGTTTATTTAACCCCTGAGGTCCTACAGTTCCTCAAGCACATCTTCAACACTCAAGTTCATCTTCAGGATCTTTCTGGCAATTCTTCTATCTAATGTGACTGAGTAAGCTAGCTAACAATCTTTAATAACAACAATGTCTTTCCCAAATCTGGATAATGTTGATTATAACCAACAATAGTCACTTAAGTGAACATATTTGTTATTAGATTAACTTCAGTTTTTTCGGGTTTGTTTCATTCCAGAAAGTCCAGAAAAGTTCAGTAGATAGATATCCTATCAGAATCTACTACTACAAACGCTCATATTATGTTTCAGGAAGATCTTCTATCTTTTAATAATGTTGTAGATCGATCATTTAAGAAAGATGAAAAACACACTCGGTGAATGTAATTCATTGAGCGTGTGAATATTTTGAGAAAGTTCATATATTTTTTAAATGAATTAAATTCATATTTTTAGGAGACTCCAGCAGAAATGCTGGAGAGAGTGGAGGAGAAGGGGGAAGAGGGGTGTGTGTGTGTGGGGGGGGGGGGGGGGGGGGGGGGAGCATAAGTGTAACCAGACCTAGGCTTCCACAATCTTCAGAATCACCTCTAGCACTTGAAAAATTCAAGCTACATTGACCATGAAGTCAAAAATTGCCTCAATCTGTTCATGCATGAATATTAAAAATTGGATCCATTAGATAATATAGTACGCAGTAACACAATATCTGTCAGGATAAACCTTATACACACTGACTGCAAAGAGCACTTAACCTTGCCACAGCAATTTGTCAAAATACCAGAAAGACTCCTTTGAACAATTTCAGTGTACTGACCGAATCAGACGTACACCTCTTAAACAGGCATGTCGACCCGAAAAAGGTCAACAGTGCTTACAAACCTAATATGAACGATTTAATCCGTGCTTCACCATTTTACCCACATTCATATTTCAGCCATGACTCCACCTACTGACCTTGCCAGCAGGCTCCAACAGTGAGCTGTACATCGATCTGAGATGAGTGGATTGGCCAGTCATCCGTCACCAGATATGGGTCGTAGGTCACGCCATCCACATACAGCGTCACCACAGGAAACTCGACGTTAATGACATAGTAATGCCACTCCTTATCACAGATCTGACAGAAGAAAAGAGGAGCATATATTACAATCTGGAACTATCTTACACGTTATTCCTTATTAATATATTATCCAATATTAATAATATCAAAATAATGAATATGTTACAAATGAATAAACAGAACAGGTTTAATTGAACATGAAGACATCAGAAGCAGCAGAAAGATTCCAGCATCTTGGGTTTTCCTGCACAAATAAAGCTGCTTTGCAGTCCAAGGCAAGATGTTTATGGAACTCAGAAAAGGTTCAAGAGACCTCTCTTTCACACACATACACACTCACACACATACAGTCAGGTGTGGTGTACGAGAACAGGTGGTCAGAGACAGTGTCTGATAACCAAGACAGAATATGTGTTCCAGGAAAAAAGAAAAATTAAAGACTTACAACATGGAACTAAAGTGCTAACCTTGGTTTTAGGAGTCTGATGTTACTCCTGAGATAGTAGTGTAATAAATAAGCCCTCTGAAGCAACCCTGACTTATACAGCACCCTAGGCAAATCCCCCACATGCCACCACTGATAATATCTATCCCCTAACAAATATTGCTGTGTACTACTACTGTGTATAATGTTAATCCAATCGACTTGCTTCACAGGTTTAGAAAAGAAGCTGTCACAAATACAACAAAGAAAATAATTGATCATTACAAAAGTGAGAATAAATCAATAAATAATGACATCCCTGGCCTTTGCTATGGCCAAATCAATAAATAGAAATAAAGGAAAAAAGCTACCATGATTGGATCTCTTACTTTTGCAGCTTGCAGCTCTCCTAACACCTGCAAAGCACACATGAAGCCCTTACATTCTTTTTTTAAAATGTTTTTGCCATTTTAATGCAATTATTAGAGCTCCAAATATGTTGTAATACAGATCATTATAAATAAAGATTAATGCATAGTAAATAAACCATTTACAAGAGTATTATTCTTTTATTACACCACAGCACTGTAGAATCCTCAAAAGTAATTAGTCAGAACGCTTTTAATTGTTTTCTAACAGCAGCTCTCTCAGTAGTGCTGGCTGTAATCAAGTCGCAGGTTTATATTAATGCCCTCACTCTAATGTTACTGTTTCTATAGTAACAACTCATTCACAGACACGTGTGACGATGGATGTTCCACGTAAAAAAACTGTTTAAAAAAAAACAACAGCTCTGTAATTGTTAATATGTGATAAGATTTGGAAGTTGGTATTTAGAAGGAGTCTCCAGTGTCAGGTAACGGTAAAGTTGTAACTTTTCTGACACAGGAAATTCTATAAAATGGAGGAATTTGCGATTTCTTGGTAACATGACCAGCTGATTATTTTTTGGGGGAAAAAATTAGGCTTTTGATCGAACGTTTATAGTCGTTTATAGTCCCTACGGTTATAACAAAAGTGATAACAGGAACTTGTTTCATGGATGTTCTATAACATTAAACAAAGTATAAATGAATAAAACTATGAGGTGTTATTGTTGGCAAATTACTATGGAATACGAGGAATAAAACACTTCAGGGAATGCAGTTTTAATAAAATAATCCAATGACTTAATTGCTGAGTAATTAATCAATATTCTTTGGTAGCTAATAGTAATGATTTAAGTGTTAAAGTATGGCTATTACTAAGTAGTAGTTTCACACTGCTTCTCTCTGCTTAGTCCCTGTATAACTGCCTACTAATGAAACAGCGTTGTAAAGTAATCCCAAACAGTCTTTTTGTAAACCAGGCTGGATGTATGAAGAGGCATTGGGGTGGTGAGGTGGAAGCTGCTTGTCTGTAGTGAATGCTATGCTTTTAGTGACCATTTTGCTGATTACTTGCACTCTTGTACTGCATATAATCATAACAAGTGGAGTGGTAGAATGCAATCGATGAAGCACGTCGATTAAATGGAGGTGGGGCAGTAGGGGCGTAATTCTTTTCTTAAAGTACACAATGCACATGCTGCCACTCTAGTGAATTGCCTATGTTGCCTATAGCAGATACTGCTACTGAATAAACAGGTGGGACTAAGCTAAGCTTGAGAAAGGTTACAGACCTGCATGGTCTGGTTTGTTGTAATACAACCAGAATTAACTGATTACAGTCTTAGGTATGTTAGATAACTTATTTACTGGGGCAGTGGTGGCTCAGAGGTTAAGCATCTGTAAAAGTAAAGGGGTGTGAATTAATATCCTGAAGTGCTTCTTAAGCCTTAGTCTACTGGAGTCCCTATGTTATAGAAATATGGATTGTTTGTTGGGCTCGAAATGAGTGTGACACACACACACCCAGCACTCTCATAGAACCGGTGAACGAACGAATGGCCTATGGTTGTGTGTTTGATACACAGCATAAAAAAATTATTTCCACGCACGGTGGTTGGGGGTTCGATTCCCGGCGCTGCCCTGTGTGTGGAGTTTGCATGTTCTGCCCGTGTTATGGGGGTTTCCTCCGGGTACTCCGGTTTCCGCATGGTAGGCTGATTGGCGTGTCCAAAGTGTCCGTAGTGTATGAATGGGTGTGTGAATGTGTATGTGATTGTGCCCTGCGATGGATTGGCACCCTGTCCAGGGTGTACCCTGCCTTGTGCCCGATGCTCCCTGGGATAGGCTCCAGGTTCCCCGTGACCCTGAAGGAAGGATAAGTGGTCTAGAAGATGGATGGATGGATGGTATTTCCATGAGTACAATATCTATAAAGGAGTCTCTTTTCAAGGGGCATGCAAAATAAACAGAATGTATTTTGATTAAAGAAGAGGGAAAGAATGTTGCCTAAAAAGATGTAGATGTGGATTGTGCACTATTTTACAGTAATGCAATGAGTTTTTAATGTAGTAGGCCTAAAAAATTTAAATGGGGCATAAATTTGGGCAGGTAAAATGGGATCACCTACCATAAAAGGTTGAGAACCCCTGATGTAGCATGGACTGAGATGTAGAATATTTGTTGGAGGTAAAAGAAAAAAAAAGGGACAAAGGCAAAAAAAGGTCAGTATCTTTTTCATTTCTACAGTATGCCTACAGACATTTAATACGAAATCTCACAAGTAACCAAGCAACTGTGTTTTACACTTCCTGAACATATTGTGGGATGGACCCTCAACGCCTGCATGATATAACCCCAAACATCAAGCTGATAAATACAACCAAATGCAATCTACTAATTCTCCCTTTCAGGTAAAAGTTAAATAGGAAGGAATCAATATGTGTCTATGGCTTTACCTTACCTCCTTAATCAGTCACTGCAAATATTTGCAAGCTGACTCTTTAGTTATTCCGTTAGCATTTCTACATAAGACAGGGGGACGCGTATACACAGACCTACCAGACGTTGATATGACCTGTGCTGCCACTAAAGGTTAAACACAGCCACAGCCAGCTCAGCCCAGTCCTCTACGATGTCACTTTTAAATTGCTTTTAAATGTAATTTGATTTCTTGTATGAAAAAACATTTTGAGGTCATGCCACTTGTTTACAATGGCGATGGCAGTCGGAATAAAATGATCAACTGTATAGAAACATACAAACCACGCACTAACTGAGGTCTTCAACTTGTATGCCCTTCCCTGTGAAGTGTGCATACTCATCCATCCATTTTCCATACCGCTTATCCTACACAGGGTCGCGGGAGAGCCTGGAGTCTGTCCTAGGGAACTCGGGGCACAAGGCGGGGGACACCCTGGACAGGGTGCCAACCCATCGCAAGTCACAATCAAACACACATTCACACACTACAGACAATTTGGAAATGCTAATTATCCTACAGCCCGTCTTTGGACTGGGGAGGAAACCGGAGTACCAGGAGGAAGCCTTCAAAGTATGGGGAGAACATGCAAGCTCAGTCCACACAGGGTGGATGTGGGATTCGAATCCCCAGCCCCAGAGGTTAAGATCAGGGGTTTGTGAATGGGTGGACCACAATATCTCAGCAGCTCATTTCAGATTTCATTTTATTTACCTTCTCTGGTCTGACTAATAAAGTGACAACAAAAACCAAATGTGTAAAGATGACTGGACAGAGAAGTATGAATGTAATCTCTGCTTCAAGTTCAAAACAAATATGCCATCTGTTCAGATTCCATGACACTAGTTAAAAATGATAACATGAAGCATCAGTATGAAACAAAACATGAGAACAAATTTACGAGTTGAATTTATAGCCATAAACTAAGCATTAAATGGTAAACTGTTGTCACTGTTCAGTCATGTTCATTGCTAACCTTTAGAAGCAAGGAATTTATGTTAAGACTACATTTTTAATACCCATCATACACTCACTGAACATTTTATTAGGAGCCCCATACTAATCCAGGGTAGGGCCTCCCTTTGCTCTCAAAACAGCTTCAATTCTTCGTGATATGGATTCCACAAGGAATTAAAAATTCCTTTGAAATTGTGGTCCATGCTGATATGATTGCATCACACAGTTCCTGCAGATTTTTCAGGTGTACTTTCATGCTGCGAATCTCCCATACTACCACATCCCAAAGGTGCTCTGTTGGATTCAGATCCTGTGATTGGGAATGCCTCTGAAGAACACTGAACAGCCCCCCCGTTTCCTGGTTTCTGTGTTGGCACTTTTTTCTCTTTCTTTCTTTGTTGACTCAGGTGCAGACAGATGAAGCCCCTCCACATTTGTGCATTTACATACAGTGAGGGAAAAAAGTATTTGATCCCCTGCTGATTTTGTATGTTTACCCACTGACAAAGAAATGATCAGTCTATAACTTTAATGGTAGATTTATTTGAACAGTGAGAGACAGAATAACAACAAAAAAATCCAGAAAAACGCACATCAAAAATGTTATAAATTGATTTGCATTTTAATGAGGGAAATAAGTATTTGACCCCTCTGCAAAACATGACTTAGTACTTGGTTTAAAAATCCTTGTTGGCAATCACAGAGGTCAGACGTTTCTTGTAGTTGGCCACCAGGTTTGCACACATCTCAGGAGGGATTTTGTCCCACTCGTCTTTGCAGATCTTCTCCAAATCATTAAGGTTTCGAGGCTGACGTTTGGCAACTCGAACCTTCAGCTCTCTCCACAGATTTTCTATGGGATTAAGGTCTGGAGACTGCCTAGGTCACTCCAGGACCTTAATGTGCTTCTTCCCGAGCCACTCCTTTGTTGCCTTGGCCATGTGTTTTGGGTCATTGTCATGCTGGAATATCCATCCACGACCCATTTTCAATGCCCTGGCTGAGGGAAGGAGGTTTTCACCCAAGATTTGACGGTACATGGCCCCGTCCATCGTCCCTTTGATGCGGTGAAGTTGTCCTGTCCCCTTAGCAGAAAAAAAACCCCAAAGCATAATGTTTCCACCTCCATGTTTGACGGTGGGGATGGTGTTCCAGGGGTCATAGGCAGCATTCCTCCTCCTCCAAACACGGCGAGTTGAGTTGATGCCAAAGAGCTCCATTTTGGTCTCATCTGACCTCAACGCTTTCACCCAGTTGTCCTCAGAATCATTCAGATGTTCATTGGCAAACTTCAGACGGGGATGTATATGTGTTTTCTTGAGCAGCGGACCTTGCGCGCGCTGCAGGATTTCAGTCCTTCACGGCGTAGTGTGTTACCAATTGTTTTCTTGGTGACTATGGTCCCAGCTGCCTTGAGATCATTGACAAGATCCTCCCGTGTAGTTCTGGGCTGATTCCTCACTGTTCTCATGATCAATGCAACTCCACGAGGTGAGATCTTGCATGGAGCCCCAGGCCGAGGGAGATTGACAGTTCTTTTGTGCTTCTTCCATTTGCGAATAATCGCACCAACTGTTGTCCCCTTCTCACCAGTATGCTTGGCAATGGTCTTGTAGCCCATTCCAGACTTGTGTAGGTCTACAGTCTTGTCCCTGACATCCTTGGAGAGCTCTTTGGTCTTGGCCATGGTGGAGAGTTTGGAATATGACTGATTGATTGCTTCTGTGGACAGGTGTCTTTTATACAGGTCTCAAACTGATATTAGGAGCACTCCTTTTAAGAGTGTGCTCCTAATCTCAGCTCGTTACCTGTATAAAAGACACCTGGGAGCCAGAAATCTTTCTGATTGAGAGGGGGTCAAATACTTTTTTCCCTCATTAAAATGCAAATTAATTTATAAAATTTTTGACATGCGTTTTTCTGGATTTTTTTGTTGTTATTCTGTCTCTCACTGTTCAAATACAACTACCATTAAAATTATAGACTGATCATTTCTTTGTCAGTGGGCAAACGTACAAAATCAGCAGGGGATCAAATACTTTTTTCCCTCACTGTACCTTCCTGTTTCATGCAAATATGCCCTTCCACCTAGACAATCAATAATTAAACCATTGTCTCTGTTGTGTGTCAAGCATGATATATACTCTGCCTTTCTTGGAATAAATGAGAGATCTTGCCATTTAAACTTTGCATTTCTGTGTATCGTTTGGCAAACTCTCCCAAGCTTGGTGCAGGAAGTGTGCAGTGAGGCAAGGGCGCCACCTTTCTTGTGTATTTTTACTTTCCCTCTACTTAAGAGACAGTACCCCGGAGATTCTCTAGTATCAAATCCTAACAACGATTTTGCTTTGTGACATGATGCATCATCATGCTGGAAGTAGCCATTAGAAGATGGGTAAATACTGGCCATGAAGGGATGCACATGGTCAACAACAATACTCAAATAGGTTGTGGCATTCAAGCAATGATTGATTTTGTATTAACAGCCCCAAAGTGTACAAAAAAAAACATTCCTCACACCATTACAGCACCTCCACCAGCATGGTTTGGTCCATGCTTTTGGCACCAAATTCTGACCCAACCATCTGTGTGCCTCAGCAGAAATTGAGATTCATTAGACCAGGCTATGTTTTTGTTTTCAGCTGTCCAGTTTCGGCAAGCTTGTGCCCACTGCAGCCTCAGCTTTCTGTTCTTGGCTGACAGACTTGGAACCCGATGTGGTCTTCTTCATCATGTTGTGCATGCTAATATGCTTTTCCGCTCACCACAATTTTACAGAGTGGTTATCGGAGTTACTGTATCCTTTCTGTGAGCTCGAGCCAGTCTGGCCGTTCTCCGTTAACCTCTCTCATCAACAAGGCGTTTCCCTCTGCAGAACTGCAGCTCACTGGATCTCATTTTCTTTATTGCACCATTCTGAATAAACTCTAGAGACTGTTGTGCATGAAAATCCCAGGAGATCAGCAGTTATAGAAATACTCAAACCAGCCGGTCTGGCACCAACAATCACGCCACGGTCAAAATCACTGAGATCACATTCTTTCCCCGTTCTGATGATTGATGTGAATATTACCCGAAGCTGCTGGCCTGCATCTGCATGATTTTATGAATTTCACTGCTGCCACACGATTGGCTGATTAGATAATTGCATGAATGAGTAGGTGTACAGGTGTTCCTAATAAAGTGCTCAGTGAGTGTATATCTTCACTTTAAAACCCAGCTACGCTTAAGCTTACCCAAGCCAAAATAATCAACCAGAAAAATAATTCGAGCTTGCTGAGTTTATTGAAAGTGCAAAATTCGATGCTGACAGATAGAGAAATCTGTCTTCCATGACGTGTGCATCAACATCAAACTGCCTACTGATTTACTTGTTGTGCCGCAATATAAAAGTAGTCTCATTACTGCTGAGTCCTCAAGACATAATAGAGCGTCTCGCTTTCCAGGAAAAATAAGATGCCAAGCAGCTTTGTATGTCCGAATCAGCTCATTTTCAAACAACAGCGTTAGCAGAGAGAGGAATTATTCTTTAAATGGAAAATGAACACTGGGCAAACAAAACCCTGAGGGGATTAATGAAGGGACAGGCAAAACCATGGCATGAAATAAACAGAGAGGGAGAGAGAGAGAGAGAGAGAGAGAGAGAGAGAGAGAGAGAGAGAGAGAGAGAGAGAGGAGTGCGCAGTACTTGAATCTCTGTATAGTGAGCACAAGTGGGAACAACATCAAAGTGACATTTCCATTGAGAGCTCTTCTCCTTTTTTGTATCCCTCCCTTTCTTCTTTCTACATTTTTTTCAGAAACATGAACAAATGCAATTTTTGTACAAAGCACAGATCTCAAACCAGCCAGAAAAAGAGAGGGAGAGAGGGTTGAAGAGACAGCAGAGAAAGATAAGTAAAATGTGAATGGGTGAAAAAGAAAATGAAAATGGCCCAAATGCTTTTGGTTCACTAAATCAGGAGAATCTGAGGGAAGGGGAACCGGGGTGTGGAAAAAAGAACAAGAGACATGAGTGTAGTGGGTGGAGTTTGTGGAGCACTTCCTAGAAAGATTGATGAGATGTGGGGACAAGGTGACTCTGAGGGAAAGAAAAAAAAAAAGAGGAAAAAAGTGCTGAAGAACAACAGGCTTCTAGACTGGATCCGTGCTACCAAACTGACCCATTTGCATGGAAGCCTGGGTTGCCAGATTTGGCAACATCTTTAACATGTGTCCTACATATACAGTTGAAAGTTACAGTTTGGATTGATTTATTGTGAAAGAGGCAGCTTTAAGCCATGATAGTGACAGAAACAGTTAGCATGGAACGACATCAATTTTGATAAAAATGGAAATGAGATTGCAGGTACTGAAGCAATTTAGTTTATAATATAATCATGTAAACCTTTCACTGGAAAAAGAGAACGAGGAATGGAAAGTCACTCATGTTTAACAGCGTAATTGTGCTACATTCATGTCTTAGTATATATATATATATATATATATATATATATGTGTGTGTGTGTGTGTGTGTGTGTGTGTGTGTGTGTGTGTGTTTGTGTGCTGTCTTTGCCAGTTTGTCAAGTGCACTTTGCAGCCCATCTGTTGCTATTCACCACAATCTATGTGTTCCATTTTACCATATCCATCAAAAGACAAGCATTAAGTGTGTGGGTGGTAGACCATTCCCAGCAAAACACTGACAAGGCAATGTGTGTGATGATGGTACAAATGTGTTAAATGCTGGAAGGCACCCAACAAGCTCTCTATGTCTAATAAAGTGGCCAGGAAGTGTACACTGTGTTAACATGATACACTTGCAACACTGATACACTTGTAACCGCCTTGCTGAGAAAGGTCCACTAAAAATGTATAGATATATAAACTATAACTCCTAAGTCCTGTAACCATAAGCCCTAACCCCTAACCATCGAGATGCTCCACAACACAGCAACTAACTTATCCAGCCTGAAACACGCTAAGTTTTGTCCACCCCCAGGACTTTTTATTTCTTTTCTGCCCAGGTAGGAGGAGTTGGATTAGGTCTGAATCCGCCCTCTGGACTTTTGGTTCCGCAATGAAGGGTATTTGAAAAAAAGCAGTGGTAATGCACAATTGGGATATAAGGAAGGAATATCTTGTTTACAGACTGAATAGCTTGCTCTTATTACATGTAAATATCTTCAATAAGAGAACTTGAATAAAGACCAAAGAAGTGCATGAATGGTGCATTGGGAAGTGCATTGGGAATGATGGTGTTCAGTGACTGGTTGCTGAGAACAATGGTGATCAGTGGATAGTTGTTGGGAATAATGATGATCAGTGATTTGTCATTGGGAAAAATGGTGATTAGTGATTGGTCATTGGGGAAAATGGTGATTAGTGATTTGTCATTGGGAAAAATGGTGCTTAGTGATTTGTCATTGGGAAAAATGGTGATTAGTGATTGGTCATTGGGAATAATGATGATCAGTAATTGGTCATTGGGAAAAATGGTGATTAGTGATTGGTCATTGGGAAAAATGGTGATTAGTGATTTGTCATTGGGAAAAAATGGTGATTAGTGATTGGTCATTGGGAATAATGATGATCAGTGATTGGTCATTGGGAATAATGATGATCAGTGATTGGTCATTGGGAATATTGATGATCAGTGAGTAATTTTTGGGAATGTCGGCTCATGCAAGTGCAACTCAGACAGACTTTTCACACTGATGGGGTCAAGTGAACCTGCTCTTTCAACTCATAAAACCAACAGCAGTGATGTGAGTTGGAGAGCCAAATCAGACTAAAGTCTGCTCAATGTCTGTCAGTGTCACTGGGATCTAGATTTGACACTAATTTAACAACACTGAGTCAGTAATTGCTCTTATAATTGTACAAAATCACCTAGCTGGCAGTTACTGGTGTCAAGGCAAGTGAAACTTTACATGAGAACACAATGTGTATATCTGTGTGTCTTTGGTGGTGGGTGGGGAGGGGTGTTGTAATCCTACTTATATCTTTGAGGTGTGCTTGTACTGCTGCCATCCTGTACTGTATGCTTGCAGACCAGTACTACCTGCTGTGTTACATACAAATGTGTGTGTGTGTGTGTGTTTTTGTGTGGGCTGTACTGCAGATGGAATAGGTCATTAAGTCTAGCGGAACTGATTGTAAACCTCTCAGTCCAGTACACACTCGCACATACATACACACAAAGAGAGAGATAACAGGAGGAAAAGTACCGCAAGACAAAATGGCTACACCTTATCTCTGTAATCTTTGTCACATCTCTGCCCCATTCCTACAAGACATCAGTTAATTTATCTTTCCCTCACTTTTTTTTGTCTCTCACAGCCACACTTTTCATCACTAAAACACCTACACCCTCTCATACTTTTTCCCATTCCTCCGTCTGGCATCCAGACGCTGGGTTAAAAGCTCTCTTTATTTAGTAAGGTTTTTACATCTGATAGAGGTGTTTACTACTGTACACCATGAAAGGAACAGCAGTTTGGCAGAACCCTAAAAATGACCTCAGTTACTTGACAGTACTTGGGATCTTCTGCTACTTAAAGGTCACTGTTGACTCAGAAGGCAGATTTCTGACTGGAGAAAAACTCTAACCTCTGGAGTTCTCTTGAAACTTTTTTAGGTTGCTATTGAAATCCTGAGAAAATAAAAAAGAGAATGCTATTTAAATAAATTAAAACTACCCTGAAAGTCATGCGCAGTGGCTTGAGCCATTGATAGGTGGTAATTATATGGCCCAAAAGGCATTCTAAAATGCAGGATGCACTGTTACCTGATGTTAAAGGCTTTGAAACTATTATTGAGTATGATATTTTAATTAGTTAGCATTAGAATTTCTGTAGAGAACTTATGAACAATTGCAAGAAAAAAATTGTTTTTGTTTGTTTGTTTTTTATTGCCAGCATGTCCATATCTTGAGTTTTTTCCCCCCTAGATAATCTTTCTTCCTCGTGATGCCATCTATTTTCTGAAGTGCACCTTGATGATGCTCCCACCCCCATGCTTCACATTTGGGATGGTGTTCTCTGTCTTAAATGGCTCGCTCTTTTTCATCCATACATAGTGCTGAACATTATGGTCAAACAGGGCACTTTTTGTTTTAGTTGACCAGAGAACACTCCTCCAAAAGGCTGATCATCACCTGTAAACTTCAGTCTGGCTTTTTTTTAAATACCTGTCTTATAATAGGGGCTTCTTTGTTGCACAACAGCCTTTCAGGCAAGGTGATATACGAGTCTCCTAATGGTGGATGTACATAGTTTGCTACCTGATGAGTCCAACTCCTTCACCAGTTCCTTTGTTGGTGTCGTAGGGCTCGGTAGAACATTTCAAACCCAAGTTCAATCATCCCATTGGAATTAGTTTGTGACTGTTTCCTGAACAATGTAGTGTCTTTGTGGTCCCAATATGCTTGCATACATTTTTTATTTTTTTTTTAAATAAAGATGCTTGTGGTACCTTCAACTGTTTAGAGATTGCTCCTAAGGAAGAACTGGACTTGTGATGGGTTAATTTTGACCCATTAGAATTCTGACTAATAAATGGTATAAATTGCATCTATAAGACATCTTGTTATAAACTGTACTACTAAAAACATATATATATATATATATATATATATATATATATATATATATATATATATATATATATATATATTTCCCTATTTTGGTCCACTCATAGCCACCACATTGTCTGAAACTTGGCACAATTACAGTCACATCCCTGAAAACTTTCCTGGTATTTCATACAATACTTAGAATAGCATAACCTTACTGTTTGTACTTGCATGCACTTAAGTTAAGCATTTACGTATTAGCACTTGAGCCAGTTTTAGTCTCTTTGGTCCCTTGTATTCCTCAACTGAGAAGCCTGAACCCTAAAGTAACAAAAGACTTTTGATAGCTATGATCTCAGAGAAGGACATGTCAGTCACCCTGAACCTGCGTTGACATGTGGGTGTATAGTTCTAAGCCAAAGTATATGGATAGACTGGTGCAAAGTTTTTGAGAAATAAAAAGACAGGACAAAAGTTTCGAATTTGATTTTGGCATGAACAGTGAGCATGGAGTGATCTCAGTAGGGGAGTCACATAAAAGAACTTCAGGAAGTTATGAACCAGGAGAAAGGTTTCTGTAGTAAGGAAAGACTGTTTTCTTCTGATGTTGTCAAGAAGAAATACATGGGATTGAGAGGTTGATGTAATGTGATCAGAGGAATCACACTAAAATTCTCGGTTGTGTGTGAAGGTTAGAGTCTGATTGTGTTGATAGTGATTGACAGGTCCAGCATAGATCATTTTTTTGTTGAAGTTGAGTTTCAGATGACAAGTCTTCAACAAGGCAGAAGAGATCTCAGAAAAGGTAGTTTGATATCTTCTCTCAGCCTTTGAGGTGGATGGAGGAAAAGAGAAGTAGTGTGTGTCATCAGCATAGCAGTGGTAAGTGTTAGGCTTTGGGAAAATGGCAGCTCGAGAAAGATGGGAAATAATGATCCCAACTAATACATTACTAAAAAGAATTAAAAACCACACACGTTCAAGACATGTATTAAAAAAAATACAATACTTGGATTTGTCCCATAAGAATACTGAGGACTACACAGGTGTATCCATTATGTATGTTATTAAAGCTAAACATGAATTTGTAAGCTGATTAATGCAGACAAACATCAATAAGGTTCTCCAGTGGGAAAAGAAATCAATCAATACGCAGACAGATAGACAGAAATAAAAGAAATTATATAAATCATAAATTACTGACCTCTTCCTGCCAGACAATTTTATAGTTATGAACCTGAATAGATGTACTTTATTTTCTAATAATTCAAGCATTTAACAGTCACTTGACATTCATCTCATCTTCAATCTGTCCCTGCCTCCCCATGCATGGATTGATTTTCTGTCATGGCCGATATGAACAGGAGAGCAGTATGGATAAAAAGAGATGTACGATGATCAATATGACCATAGTGTGTGGATCCTGCACAGCCCATAGAGATCTGTGCATGATAATACTGTAAGGAAGGAATAGGAGTTTTATTTGTGGCTTGCATTTGACGTATCAGGAAAACGCACGCACACACACACACACACACACACACACACACACCACTATTTTATATTGAATGCCTTACTATGAATGCTTCACTTCTGTGCCTAGACCCAACCACAACCTTAAAGCCTATGTCAAAGTTCATAATTAGCCTCTTACTGTCATCCATAGTTTCTATGGTGAATTTACCAGACATTTTTTTCCAGAGATTTCCAAACTTCATTTTTCTGTCATTTCCTTCCCGCCAATTCATTTAATAATTTATTATACTATATTTGTTAAAGGTAAAATCAAGCCTACCAAAGTACCAATCATCGTTATATTATTTACAGAAACTAAAGTGATGTATTTCCTGCTTCATCAGCCTCTTTGTGCCTGAATGTGAGCAAAACTAGTTAAAATATGTATTATTTTATATTCATGGTAATAATAAGCTTTTTTTTATTGAACAGTGATAAAACGAGACTGAGCTGAATGGCTAATTAGCAGATTATTGTATTCACATGCAAGCTGTGGTTTTTACCAAATTAATACACTGAAAAGCCAACATGATGTTTTTCACATTTGTAGACTCAAATCTTAGAATATAGTAAACAGAAATAGTTTATTATTAAAGGTAATCCGATCTTGCTGAGCTTCACTGGCAAAAGTTATATAACTTGAAAACATAAATAGGCCGCTTGCTGTGGCTATAGATAGGCAATGAAATAAGGACAAGAAAGCATATTTTAGTCTGTTTTATTAAACCAGACATGCATGCAGCTTATTAAATTTAAATTAGTGCCATCATCTGGTGATCAGTGTAACTTTTTAAATTATGGAAAGGGGAAATAGCAGTGGAGTGTGCACAAACCACAATCTTACCTGATTTTGACGCTTTTTGTATGGACCCTGCTGCTAGAAAAACAGTCAGGTCCATAAGTATTTGGACAGTGTTTGTAATTTTGCCTCTCTACACCACCACAGTGGATTTGAAACGAAGAAATCAAGATGTGAAGTTC
The DNA here is from genome assembly GCF_023375685.1 of Ictalurus furcatus. Classification (NCBI taxonomy): domain Eukaryota; kingdom Metazoa; phylum Chordata; class Actinopteri; order Siluriformes; family Ictaluridae; genus Ictalurus; species Ictalurus furcatus. The sequence goes on from NC_071271.1 coordinate 20,005,269, forward strand.
AATTCAAAGGGTTTCACAAAAATATTGCATTAACTGTTTAGGAATTACAGCCATTTTTTACAGAGTCCCTCCATTTTCACAGGCTCAAAAGTAATTGGACAATTGACTGATAAGCAGTTTCATGGCCAGGTGTGGCCTGTTTCCTTGTTATTGCATGACCAATTAAGGAGATAAAAGGTCTGGAGTTGATTCCAAGCATTAATTTAGCATTTGGTAGCTGTTTGTGGGAGCGCTCAATATGCAGCCCAAAGAGGTGTCGATGCAAGTGAAGGAGGCCACCATATGGCTGAATAAAAAAAACAGACCTATCAGAGAGAGAGAGAGAGAGAGAGAGAGAGAGAAAGAGAGCAGAAACTTTAGGAGTGGCCAAATCAACAATTTGGTACTTTCTTAAAAAGAAGGAATGCACTGGCGAGCTCAGCAACACCAAAGGGCCTGGAAAACCATGAATGACAACTAAAGTGGATGGTTGCAAAATTCCTCATTGAAGAAAAACCCCTTCACAACTTCTAGCCAAGTCAAGAACATTCTGAGGAGGTAGGCGTATCATTCTCAAAGTCTATAACCAAGAGATACCGTCATGAATGTAAATACAGACAATTTACCTCAAGATGCAAACCACCGGTAACACTCAAGAACAGAAAGGCCATATTAGTCTTGATAAAATACTCTAAAAAAAAATCCTGACCAGTTATGGAACAAGTTTAACTTGTACCAGAATGATGGGAAGAGAAGACTATGGAAAAAGGAAAGGAAGGACTCATGATCACCTCATGATCATACCACTTCATCTGTCAATCATGTGGAGGAAGCGTTATGGCATGGGCATGTATGGCTGTCAATGGAACTGGGTCACTTGTGTTGATTGATGCCGTGACTGCTGATAGAAGTAGCAGGATGAATTCTGAAGCATATAGAGTTATATCTTTTGCTCATATTCAGTCAAGTGCTGCAAAACTGATAGGACGGTGCTTCACAGTACAGATGGATAATGACCCAGAACATACCGCGGAAGCAACTGAAGAGCTTCTTAAGGCAACTAAATTAAATGTTCTTAAATGTCCGATGACCTCAACCCAACTGGGCAGGCTTTTCACTTACTGAAGATAAAACTGAAGGCAGAAAGACCCACAAAGCAGCAGCAACTGAAGTCAGCCGCAGTAAAAACAAAGCATCTCAATGGAGGAAACTCAGCACGTGGTGATGTCCATGGGTTCCAGGTTTCAGGCAGTCACTGACTCAAAGGAGTTGCATCCAAGTATAAAAAAATAATCGTAATATTTATGATAGTTGATTTGTCCAATTACTTTTGAGCCTGTGAAAATGGAAGGACTCTGAAAATGGCTGCAATTCCTAAACGGTTAATGGAGTATTTTTGTTAAACCCCTTGAATTAAAGCTGAAAGGCTACACCTCTGTCACGTCTTGATTGCTTCATTTCAAATCCATTGTGGTGGTATACAGAGGCAAAATTCTGAAAATTGTGTCACTGTCCAAATACTTATGAACCTGACTGTACAATATGTTCATGACTCATTATAGGTACATTTTTAAGTGTTATTGTAAGTTGTTAGTTAGGTGTATATGCTTATTTACCGACAGCTCTTTATTAACACAATTTTATTTTAAAATACTTGATATTGTGCTGGTAGGGACTTCATTAGTGTGGACTACATAGATATTTTTTTAATTTCTGCTAGTTTTACTTTTCTTTCTTTCAACTCAATCCTGCATGGTATATGTATATTTTGCCCAGCAAAATCAGAATTGCTACGTTTTCCAATCAGCATAAGGTTACTGGGTCCTCACAGATTGAGTAGAACTGAACACACACCCAGCGCGCAGGTCAATTTAAGGGGAGTGTGCCTGAAGGTGATATGTTCTCACTATGTGCTCAGTAGGAGTAGACTGCTGAATCAATCGAGGTGCTAAAAGACTTGGAGCTGAAGTCATTTTTAAAAAAGCAGAGCAATTTATCAGCATGACAGAGCGGGAGAAAAAGAGCAAAGAAAAACAAAGCTGCCTGTCTAGATCGGATATGCAAAATAAAGTAGCAGTTTTGTAACAGTCCGTGAATGAGTGTGTCGTCAAGGGCACTGAAGAAACACATTACACGTCTTATATACGTCTTATTGTAGGTGATAGATTAGAGTAACAGAGAGAAAGGAGATAGAGAGAGTAGGTCTAGAAAATCCTACCGATCTTTTGTTCAGGCCATTCATTTCCACAGAAACAATGTTTACAGTCCATTTTTACTGTAGAAGTCAATAATACTGGTATATTTTAATAGCCATCGCAATGGTAGTAGCCAAAATGCATACCGTATCATTTACACACATCATATTTTGTTTAAAATGTATTCATTCCACAGCAAATTCTCAATTCTGATTGGTCGGAAAGTGTTGATTAATTTTCGAGAACAACATCTCTGACAGTAGTCCAGCTGCAAATCAAAGTTTTATATTAAAGTGTTCATTCGGATTGCTTCTCTAGCTAATTCACAGGGATTTCTAGGGCGGATGCTTCATAAATGAATTAAAGAATGAATTTCTCTGAGATGTTTATTGATTTCATTTTGCGAAAGGACTCTCCAGTGTTAGTGCTTTGTAACAGTCAGAGGTAACGCTGTGATGTTGTTTTCCAAGGAGGGCAAGATGATTTCTCTGTAACAACAGAAGCTACTTTTTTTTTTTTTGTCTTTTTAAATTCAACGAAGAGAAAAAAGCCAGTGGGGGAACGACGAGTTTATAGCTGCTATAATGTAAGTGATAACAGGACCTTGTGTTGCAGATATTCCACAACATTAAATATACATATAAATAGAAATGGATAAAGTGTACAACTGTATCAGTTTGTAATAAATAATCACTGTTGGCATTTTCAAATGGCTATAGTGTGAATGAATAAAACATTAATTACTAGTTTTCTGTAGCTTTCTACTTCCCCCTGGTAAACCTCAAACATTTGCACACAGAAACCTGACTCGCTTTCAGTGTTCTATTTAACGTCCTGATTTGTCCTCAGTTCCCATAGTTTAATCTAGAGTTTAATGTAACTGAATACAAACACATGACTTGGATTGAAAAGGTAACATGTTCTAAAGGGATACATGGATAAGCTTTGTTGTTGTTGTTTTTTGTGTGTGTGTTTTAAATAAAGCTTGCCAGATACTAGAGATGTGTGTCAGACTGTGATATCGCAGGATGCACCTTTTCACTTTCATGTGGCGAGTAATCAGATAAGAAGCTTGTGGGTGCAAGCTTTCAGGACAAAGAAAGCACACAATGAATGAATTACAAGGTTAATTCATTCATTCTTAGTAACTGCTTGGTCAGGGTCACTGATGTTTAAATAACAAAACAACAAAAAAAAATCTTCTGTCACGTACATTTCGATTCCCTCATGTTTTGCTTCTGTACAGTATGTAGTCTAGAGTATTTCTGATCTGTATTACCTTTTCCCTATTTCATAGTACCTTTTTTTTCTTGTCGCACAGCTCTTCTTCCTAGAGTTTCTGGTTTTGACCTACTTAGGCTATATTTTGACCTTGATGGATTACCAGCATTAAGGATTCAGCTATACAAGTCTATATAAGTTTGGTGCTGGAAGTTTACCTCTTTAGTTTAGCAATAGAGGTACATTGAAGGCTAGCCAGTAAGGGCTAGTACATTTAGTGTTGTACAAATAGCATGTCTCATGTCTCACCATACAAGTTTAATACAATAGTAGGTGATATTTAGTGTAAAACTGAAGAAGCAAACTTTAAGTGCTAAACACACCTTGGTCTAGATTTAGGGTGAAAGTGAAATTGATGAAGGTTTCATTTTTGACCTGTTTTTCTGACCGTGTTTGCCTGTTCTCTGAACCCTGCTGTGGACTATCTTTCGAAGTCAGAACAAAAAGCCTCCACATTTGCACCCTATCAGTTCTGACTCTCCATCGATTTGCAACCTCGTGTTCGAAGTGTTTGATGTCCTCATTGCTATTCTGAGGACTAAAATGCCCCTTAGCACTATTGTGAGCTCCTCTGGTGTCTCTCTTCATCAAATAACACAACATCATTACATTTAGCATTGGAAATTTGGGGTGTATAGACTATGTGTGTGTGTGTGTGTGTGTGTTGGTTCCTTGAAACGCAGCTGAGTTTAGGGAATAAAATGACACTGTATGAATTTTAAAGAAGGCCCAGTTTAATAATCTGTGTGTGTGTGTGTGTGTGCATACACGGGTCTGACTAAAGATGGAGAAATATGTATGTGGCTGAGTGGAGAATCTGGGTGAAGGTCATGTGGATGATCATATACCAACACACTGTAAAGCTGTGTGTGTGCGTGTGTGCGAGTGTGTGTGAGTGTGTGTGTGTGTGTGTGTGTGCAGGGTTTAGTAATTCTCTCAGCTGCTCAATTCTCGGCACAGTGGGAAGAAAAATCCAATCTCCTGATCATATAGTCTCTCTTTTCTCTCAATTCAGTATAATTCAATTCCATTCTATTCAATTCAAAGTACTTTACTGGCACCACAAAATCCATTTGGGTTTGAGAGTGTGCGGAAATTAAAGAATGACAATAACATTAAATATTTTAGACTCTGAAAACTGTAAAAACAATGCTCAACAATGTAAATGCATTACTGTTACACACAACAGCCAATGGTGGCTAGAAGAAAGTGGGAAGATGGTGTAAATTGGGCAGCAGGAGCTCCAGAGGAACTAGCAATGAATTAGTAATGAGACAACATCAGTTGATTCCAATTAATGCTTTGAGGGGTTTTAAAAAAAAAAGTCTTCAAGGTCTCATTTATCAGCCTTGCTTACTCAGTTTTCTACACATAGAATGTGATGTATCAGGTTATTCTTGTGCATGAAGATGTGTGTATATTGAGGAACTCCCATCCCACTTATTGTCAATCATGTCAGCATAATGGACAGTAATTGCTCGCGGTAGTGCTCAAGGTACAGACAGGCGACAAAGATTAAATGTAAAGCAAAATCATATAAAACACACATCTAATGAGTGATTTAAATGCCTTGCTTGAAGTTTTTGGCTCACACACTGTAATGTTGCACATCAGGAAATACGTTTGTAAGCTAACACGAATTTCAATGAGAAATCGGAGGCAGGCTTGACATTTCCCAACCTAATATGAGCAGAGTAATGACACGTCTTACACGCATTCATATCACTCACGTCGCAATACATTACATTTCCAAATACGGCAGCAGAAAAGACAACAGTAATGATGGATTTTTATACCATTGCTGGTTTTCCAAATGTTATTGAGGCAACAGTACACATCCATCCATCCATACCGCTTTACCTACACAGGGTTGCGGGGGAGCCTGGAGCCAGTCCCAGGCGGAGAACACCCTGGACGGGGTGCCAACAAATCACAGTGCATAATCACACAAACATTCACACACTACAGACAATTTGGAAATGCCTTCCTCAAACCACAATGCATGTCTTTGGACTGGGGGAGGAAACCAGAGTACCCAGAGGAAACCCCCGAAGCACAGGAAGAACATGCAAGCGCCGCACACACAGGGCAGAGGCAGGATTTGAACCCTCAACAACGGAGGTGTGAGGCAAACATGCTAGCCACTAAGCCATTATACTATTGAAGGGACATTGTTTACCATATATGGTAATTTGGGGGTGGTTCTTTATGTAAATGATTGTGGCCATGCACAAGCAGAGCAGTATAGAATGTGTAGGATTTCCATCCATCCATCCATTTTCTATACCGCTTATCCTACAGGGTTGTGGGGAACCTGGAACCTATCCCAGGGAGCATGGGGCACAAGGCGGGGTACACCCTGGATGAAGTTCCAATCCATCGCAGGGCATGCATAGGATTTATCAATGTCAATTCCGCACAGCTATGCTTATGCATGTGTGATAAATGTCAGTGTTCTTGTGCATGCTGGTGGTTCTTACACACAGACGTAGAACTTTTAAAGTTCTGTGCACACTTTGATAAATGAGACCCCTGTTTTTGTTTACTATCCCCTTTGGCTCTGTTGATTTTTAGTATTGTTGACTTTAGTACTGTTTTAGGGTGTCTGTTGGTAAATTGCTAATTAATTGGTGCAGGTGTGGAGTCACAAGGGGATTAGGCTACTCTAAGCTGTGTGTGTGTGGGAAGAGCTTATATCCAGGGTGCTGGGTGTTGCAGTTAAAGGTGCACTGGTTACTTAGTTAGTGTAACTCAAGTTACCATTTCTATCCTAACCCAGCACAAGCTATTGCTGCTTCACTCCAGACTGCACTTCTGCCTGGCTAAGTATCACGTCCATATTTCAGAGACAAAAACATAACTCCAACCTACCTGAAGGCACTTATCGAACCTCGCTTTGAACCACATTCATTTCACAGCTCAACTTGACCCACTATCCCTCAAGATACAAGGAAGACATGCATCAAAACATGTCTGTCCTGGAATCCAGGTTGTGGAATGAACAGCTGAGTCATGGGCTGTCTTCTAATGAAAACTAAAGACCTAGTTCTTCACCAAAAGAACAAATAGCAAAAAATGAATAAATAAAAATAGCACTGACTTCTGAGGTTTTGCTGTACTAGCTCCTTGTTTTAACTCCCCTCTAACAGAACTTTAAGCTAAAATCTACCTTGCAAGCAAAATACATTTTAATTTGGACCAATAGTTTTAAAGACATGCTCATTTCAATTTTCTGTTAATTATTAATATCATGCTATTTTTATTCATCTTTGCAAATTGTTCCCTAAGTTGAAATCTCATTGTTACAGTTGCAATCAAAATTATTCAGCCCCCATTGCAAATCAGGTTTATTGTCAAAATGTACAGACTTTCAGCTCTTTACAATGAACAAATCAAACAAAGGCAATTGAAATAGTTCAACACAACGGATGCTTCTAGTGGTTTCCCCAAATTCAACTGAAAATGCAACTTATAATGATTTCTCCAGTTTCAAAATTATTCAACCCTTTCAAGGCAAGCATCTTTAGTACTTAGTAGAGCACCCTTTTGCTGTTATGACCAGATGCAAATGAGATGCATAGCCAGGCACCAGCTTCTGGCAGCGTTCCTGAGGAATCTTGCCCAGTTCCTCATGAGCAATGGCCTCCAGTTCAGTAATATTCTTGGGTTTGTGTGCTGCAACCGCCACCTTCAAATCCCACCAGAGATTTTCTGTGGGGTTCAAGTCAGGTGACTGTGATGGCCCTGTAGAATCTTTCAGGAATTCGTCTGCACCAAGCCTTGGTGGAATTTGAGGTATGCTTGGGATCAACAGACCGCATGATGTTTTCTCCTAGGATTTCCTGATACTTCAATTAATCCATCTTGCCTTCCACACACTGCAGGTTTCCAGTGCCAGAGGATGCAAAGCAGCCCCAGAGCATCACCGAGCCACCACCATGCTTGACTGTGTACAGAGTGTTCTTTCTTCATTCTTCTTTCTCCAGATATACCGCTGATCCGTCGTGCAGAAACATTCCAGTTTTGTTTCATCGCTCCACCGAACAGAATCCCAAAACTTCTGTGGCTTATTTATATGATTTTGAGTCTAATTTTCTTGTGCTTTTGGGTCAGTAGTGGTGTACGTCGTGGAGTTCTGGCATGAAAACCTTCTGTGTTTAGTACACGCCTTACTGTGCTCACTGAAACCTCAGTGCCTGTGCCACCAAGTCTTGCTGCAGGTCTTTTGCAGTCAGTGAAGGGTTGTTCACAACCTGCCTTCTCAGAAATCTGGTTGCAGCCATTGATCGCTTCCTTTTCTGCCCCATCCAAGTTTTTCATATGTTTTCTACCCCTAGCCAGTTCAGGTATTTCATATGTTCCAGCTCAAGCACACCTGGTACAACAAGCCCTTGATTAGTTGTATCAGGTGTGCTTGAGACAACACCTATTTTGCATATTCTGTATTGTAGTGAGGGATTCTGCTCATGGGGTTGAATATTTTTGAGACTGGAGAAGTCATTATAAGTTGCATTTTCACTTGAATTTGGGGAAACCACTTGAAGCATGCATTGTGTTCATTGCAAAGAGCTGAAAGTCTGTAAACTTTGACAATAAATGTCTTTTGCAATGAGGGTTGAATCATTTTGATTGCAACTGTACTTCAGCAATAAAAGATGATATAGCACTATTAAGCACCATAGACCTTTAATGGAAACAGTTTTCAATTTTGAGTCCTCTGGGGCTAAAATTGCCTTGCTCACAGCAGAAATCTGAGTAGAAATGGTCAGAGCAGTGGGTAGTATTGCTATCTCACGGTTCAATCCTGAGTTCTCAGTTTTCCTCCCACCTCAAAAAAACATGGTAGATGTATTTTTGATCTATAAACATTGTAACTGAATGAGTACAAATTAAGTTTACATGAGGACGTGTTTCCGTAAAATTGAAGTTGAAATTAAAATTGACATTTTATAAGATGGCCAGAAAATGAGTACATTGATTAAATGTAAGCATAACATTTGTATCTATAACATGTGATCAGTCAAGGCTGGATGCATTGTGTGCTTTATTTGGGGCAAATTTTATTCATAGTCATGTCCATGGCAGGGGTCAGAACACAGTGATAAACTAAAGTGATCCATAATCACAGTCAAAAACAGGACATACAACATACAGAACAGGGCTGTTGATTTAAAGCTAGAAATATACAGGACAATAAGACACAAAAGTATACACCAGAGTATAAATGCACCAACTAATTCAGGCTGAGACACAGAACAGGTGAACATGATCAGGTAACAAACCAATGACTTCGTGGTTAGCACGTTTGCCTTGCACCTCCAGGGTTGGGGGGTTCGAGTCCTGCCTCTGCCCTGTGTGTGTGGCATGTTCTCCACTTGCTTCAAGGGTTTCCTCCAGGTACTCCGGTATCCTCTCCCAGTCCAAAGACATGCATTGTAGGCTGATCGGCATTTCCAAATTGGCCGTGGTGTGTGAATGTGTGTGTGAATGTGGCCCGCGATGGGTTGGCACCCCTTCCAGGGTGTCCACCGTGTTATTCCCCAATTTCCCTTGGGATAGGCTCCTGGCTCCACCGTGATACTGTGTAGGATAAGCGGTATCTTAAATGGACGGATGGATGGATGGATTCAAGTACATTCATTCATTCATATGCAGTAACAATTTATTCAGTTCAAGCACAGTGGATTCAAAGTCTGACCTGGGAATGCTGAACATGAGGTGGGAATACACCCTAGATTGAATTGCAGTCCAACATAGGGCAGTTACACACACACTTCCCAGTAAGTTGTGTTTTTTCCAGGTAGAGTGATTTGTTGCTCCAAAACAACACTGGTTAGTCACAGAGTTCTAATAAGTTCCATACTGTTTATCCTTCACAGGTTCAGCGGGGAGCCTGGAGCTTATCCTAGGGGACAAGGCAGGGGACACCAAGAATGGGGTGTCAACCCATTTCAGGGCACAATCGCACACACATTCACACACTATGGACAATCTGGAAATGTCAATCAGCCTACAAAAGTCCACACACAGGGCAGAGGCGGTACTCGAAACCCCCAACCCTGGAGGTGAAGGCAAACATGCTAACTACTAAGCCACCGCACCCCCTCCTATATATTATAAAGCTATATTCTGTATGCTTGTCAATGTCAAGGAATCAGCTTTGTTTGTGATTGTGAGACTGTGAGATGTAGTGAGTGTTGTTGAGCTTAAAAAATGACTCACGACTATTTCCCTTACTCAGCTCCTGCTATTGCAGAGCTTTCTAATGATATGAGCTTAGGTGCTATTTTTTAGCTGCTTACATAATTTGATTGCCCTTTTTATATCTGTATGATTAATGGATATCGGTATTCTGCCCTCTATGTATTGTTTGCAGTTTTGCTGTGCACCTACTGCATGTTCTTAGCATATGGTGCATGTTGGGAGTAAAATTTTAATTGGTATGTGGACCACACACATCTCTCTCTCTCTCTCTCTCTCTCTCTCTCTCTCTCTCTCTTTCTCACCTTTGCTCCTCCACTTCCCCTCCTGCTGGACTAAGTGCCCACGTAGCCAATTTAAAATGTCAGTGCGTGCGTTACACTAACATCGGTCTGCCTGAAAGGAATATACATCAACAGAGCAAAATTACAGCGGCTAATTTACAACAGTAATTGCCATCATTTTCCTTCCCTCATGATCAGACGCTGACATTTGAACAGATCCTCGTCTCTTTCATCTGCACGTGTGTATGCGCAAGGTGGTTTTGTGGAAATTGATTAGTGCAGGCTGACAAAGGGAGGAGAGTAAGATGGAAAGAGAGAGAAAGACATATGAGGGAGAAAGAGTTGGCAATACTAAAGAGGTAATTTAGCTTTAAAGATTAGGGAGGCGAGTGAAAGATTGAGGGCTTAATGAAACTTTTAGCCCTGCAGCTTTCTCAAACATAACAGAGAGACAGGGAAAGAGTGAAAGTAAGGTTAAAAAAAAAAAAAAAAAAAAAGAAAGATTTTAAAGAGCAATAAATAAATAAATAAATAAATAAACGGAAAAAAAAGCAATAATATTGGCTGATGCAATGTTATATTAATGACAAGAGAAATAATTGATTTGTCCATGATTTATCGTGATTCTCTTTTAAGAGAGTCTTCAATAATGTATGAAACATCGTAGGTAGATTTATTCTCGGGTTTATGCATAAATAGCTTCATTTAATTGCAAAATATCAACAATACAAAATCTTTAATGATAAATAAAGATGCTAGGTTAAGGCTATCATAATTTATTAAACTGCATTTGAATTTTAATGAGTTAAATTATTTAATATATTAGTTAGGTGTTAAACACCTATTAATTAGAGGAACACAATACCACTATCTTTAGCTGTATTTGTATTTCGTTAATGCTCCAAATATTCATTTCTGTATTCATATTTAAACCAAAAGCAGCCATGGGCTAGACCTGAAGGGGGTTTTGTTTGTTTTTTATCCATCCATCCATCCATCTTCTATACCGCTTATCCTTCCTTCAGGGTCACGGGGAACCTGAAGCCTATCCCAGGGCGCATCGGGCACAAGGCGGGGTACATCCTGGACAGGGTGTTTGTTTTTTGTTTCCCACTTAATTTTACGTGGAACAAACTGGGCCATAGAATAAATAATATAATAACAAATAGCGATTTGCAGAACAACTTAATTCAACTGCTCAACCAGATGTCCTGTAAAAACATACTGCCAAACTTTCTGTATTCGATCTAATGTGACTGTATAGACAAGCTTAGGACTAACTAGTGAACTTAATTAGCATTACTTTTACCTTGCCTAAAGTCACTACCATTAAAGAACTGGATAAATGAACTAGCAAGCAGCTTAACAATATGCTAATTACTGTAGTGATCATGTGATCATATGAGCACGCTTCTGATTGGTTAATCACTTAAGGATGTTGTTACTGCTCTGATTCAATGTCAATAAAACGGACTTTTAGACACACACAGTGACATTACTGACATGTTTCTCGTTATATTGTGTCCTTTTTGTCCTTGTCCAATCAAAAGTGCAGCTCTGTCATATTAAATGACCCATCATGCCATTCTCTGCGAGGACTCAGCTGTCTACCTCTGACCTCTAACCTGTGTCATCCTTCAATCCAATGTCCCTTCCATCTTTCCTCTCATCTTCTATTTCCTTCATGACAATGGTTCACAAGGCCACTGTGTAGACACACATACAAAAAACAAAAACAAAAAAAAACAAAACTCCTTCCTCTTTTATCTCCCTCTCCTCTCTGTATCCGTCTCTCACTCTCACCTGTTCCAGTTTCCAGTGAAACTCGGCCGGTCTGAACGAGGAGCTCTGGGTATAATCCCTCCTCAATAGGAAAACCAGTCTGCAGTTGTGCACATACAGAGAGTAATGATGTCTGTTCATCTCTGTGGGGGGAGGGAGAGAGAGAGAGAGAGAGAGAGAGAGAGACAGAATATTAATTATCACACAAGGTCAGTAACTTGAACTCAGTAGACGTAAGTGATAAAGTGAACCGGGCCAGAGGAATCTGCTGATGTATTCATCCTCTCTCATATTCTTCCTCTCCTCCTATCTCCTCCTTCTCACCTTACTCACCTGTTCTTCTCCTAAACCCTGCTTTGCTCTCGATTCTTTTCTCACCTCACCTCACTTCTCACTATACACATTGTTATTTTATTTGTTATTGATTTTCAGGTTAGGTTTGGTTTTTGTTAGTTTCTATAATTGTAAAATGTGAAACAATACGTAGTTTCAGTTTCATTCACAGTATTCTAGCTACAGACTGAAATCTGTGAACTGTTTTTGTGTTTAGTCTTTACAGAGAACATGCTGCTTGTAGCGTAACAACCTTGGAAAGAAGCTAAACTTACTTAAGATGTCAGTAATGGTCTACAGATTAAAAAAGTAATACGTTATCTGGATGAATGTGGAATCTTGAGATATTTCAGTATTTCAGCACAATGACTGTAGCTTAACAGACTCAAGGTTAAGTCTGTGTAACAGGAATAAGCATGCAGCTGTGCAAACAAAAAACTTTATTATAAAATGAATGCTTTAAGGATCTACCATTCTTTTCCTTTCTGATTCTTTTCCTTTCTTTTATTTTCCTTTCTGATTCTTTTCCTTTCTGATTCCTTTCCTTTCTGATTCTTTTCCTTTCTTTTATTTTCCTTTCTGATTCTTTTCCTTTCTGATTCCTTTCCTTTCTGATTCTTTTCCTTTCTGATTCCTTTCCTTTCTGATTCTTTTCCTTTCTTTTATTTTCCTTTCTGTTTCCTTTCCTTTCTGTTTCCTGTCTGATTCCTTTCCTTTCCTTTCTGATTCTTGTCCATTCCTTTCCTTTCTGTTTCCTTTCCTTTCTGTTTCCTGTCTGATTCCTTTCCATTCCTTTCTGATTCCTTTCCTTTCTGATTCCTTTCCATTCCTTTCTGATTCCTTTCCATTCCTTTCTGTTTCCTTTCTGATTCCTGTCTGATTCCTTTCCTTTCCTTTCCTTTCCTTTCCTTTCCTTTCCTTTCTGATTCCTTTCTTTTCCTTTCTGATTCCTTTCCTTTCTTTTCCTTTCGGATTCCTTTCCTTTCTTTTCCTTTCTGATTCTTTCCCTTTCTTTTCCCCTTTCTGATTCCCTTCATTTCTGATTCCTTCCTATTCCTTTCCTTTCCTTTCTGATTCCTTTCATTTCTTTTTTTTCCCTTTCTGATTCCTTTCTTTTCTCTTTCTTTAAATTCCTTGCTCTTTGTTTTCTTTTTCAATTAATTTTCTTTCCTTTCTTTTCCTTTACTCTCTGTTTCCTTTTTCCTTCCCATTCATGTCAAACTCTTTTCTGGTTCTGTTTCGGAACTGAAAAGAGTTTGACAGGAACCTCTCCTTTCCTTTCCTTTCCTCTCCTTTCCTTTCCTTTCCTTTCTGATTATTTTTTCTCTTTCTTTCACTTCCCTTGCTCTCTGTTTTCTTTTACAGTTCCTTTCTGTTCCTTTCCAGTTCTTTTCCTTTATATTTTCTTTCCTTTCTGATTCTTTTCCTGTCTCTTTCTTTCATTTCCTTCACTCTGTTTTCTTTCCTTTCCTTTCCTTACAAGTTCTTTTCCTTTATCTTTCCTTTCCTTTCATTTCTCTTTATTTCCTTTTCCTCTCTCTCACACACACATGCTGGGAAGTGAGAGTGGTGTGCTTATGTTTTTTTTTTTTAGTGTTTTTTATACCTGTTTCTTGAATGCTTTTCTTTTCCTTATCTTTTTTTTTGCCTTCCTGTTTATCATGTTATTATTTTTAACTTGTTTTGTCTGGAGTAATTTTCACAGTAGGACACTACAGTTTGTGCGAGAGAGGCCTGGTGTTTCTCCCTAAGGGGGAACATCGGCTTTCTCAATTAAAAAGGGATGTAAATGATTTCCTCAAAGTCGTGTTTATGGCTAGGGGATATTGTAAGCCATAAAAGAAAAATTAATTCAGCATCTAGGATGAATAAGGACATCATTGTGTTCCTAAGAAAGGAAAGTTTAATAAAGGCGCTAGGAGAGTGGGATTTGGGGAGAGGATACTTTTGTACTGAGAACACCCTTGTGTGCACCATTTCAAACAGTCCCCCTGCCATGCCTAATGAAACAATTACTAAAGAGCTTACTAGATTCCTGTGACATCCTCTAGGTTGCAAAAACAGGTGTTCACATCATAACACACCCAATAAGACCTTAGAGGTGTCATTGAAAACAGAGAATGGAGACAGCTGATAGTGTGTTGCTTTGAAAGCAGTCATCTAGATAACCAGAAAAATTGTCCTGCCAAAAAACAGATGTTGAGAAAGTGGAAAATAGTGGCAAGATGTTTCAAATTGAACAAAGTAAAGCAGCTAACAGAGAGAGAGAGAGAGAGAGAGAGAGAGAGAGAGAGAGAGAGAGAGAGAGAGCACGAGAGAAAGAACATCCATGGCTTAAAAAAGGAGCGCTGGAGTTAACAACAGATCCTGAGGAAGGAAACAGTAATGAGACTGGCAAAGAGCCTAAGGCGCCACAGGAGGTGAGTGACTCTCACAAGTCATGCGACACTCCATTACCTGTGCCACAATGTAATAATGAGCATGATTATCCAAGTAACAAAAAGTCTAATCTAGAAAGTGAAAAACCTAGAAACAGTGTGCAATATATTTTAACCAATAATGAGGGAAATGATGAGAATGTGGATGACGACAGCTGCACAAGTACAGTCTACAATATGATGAATGAAATTCTCTTACCTTTTTTTGCATAAAAAAAAAGACACAAAACACCAAGAGTGCTGAATGTATAGATATACACCATCAGCCATAACATTAAAACCACTGATACATGACATGGATAACAATGAATATCTCGTTACAGTGGCACCTGCGAAGGGGTTGGGATATATTAGGCAGCAAGTGAACAGTCAGTTCTCGAAGTTGATGTGTTGGAAAAATGGGAAAGCGTAAGAATCACAGCGACTTTGACGAGGGCCAAATTGTGCTGGATAAATTACTGGATCAGAGCATCTCCAAAACAATAGGTCTTGTGGGGTGTTCCTGGTATTCAGAGTTTAGTACCTACCCAAAGTGGTCCAAGGAAGGACAACGAGTGAACCAGCGACAGGGTCATGGGCGTCCAAGGTTCATTGATGTGCATGGGGAGTGAAGGCTAGCCCTACTGGTCTGATCCATAGCAGAGCTAAAATAGCATAAATTGCTGAAAACCTTAATGCTGGCTATAATAGAAAGAACACACAGTGCATCACAGCTTGCTGTGTAGCCACAGACTGGTCAGAGTGCCCATGATGTCCCCTGTCCACCACTGAAAGTGCCTACACGTGCTCATGAGCATCAGAACTGGACCATGGAGTAATGGAAGAAGGTGACTTGGTCTCAATTATAAATCTTTTATGGTAGCACTACTTGTATTGTTCTCCGCTTGATATATATCACTTTGCTTGTATTTCCTCATTTGTAAGTCGCTTTGGATAAAAGCTTCTGCTAAATAAATAAATGTAAATATAAATTTCGGATTAATCAAATTTTTTTTTACATCATGTGGACGGCCAGGTGCATGTGTGTCGCTGACCTGGGGAAGAGATGGCATCAGGATGCACTATAGGAAGAAGGCAAGCCTGCATATGCAGTGTGATGCTCTGGGCAATGTTTTGCTGGAAAATCTTGGGTTCTAGCATTCACGTGGATGTTACTTTGACACGTACCACCTACCTAAACAATGTTGCGGGCCAAATACACCCCTTCATGGCAATAGTATTCTCTATTGGCAGTGGGGTCCTTTCAGCAGGATAATGCGCCCTGCCACAATGCAAAAATGTTCAGGAATGGTTTAAGGAACATCACAAAGAGTTCAAGGTGTTGACTTGAGCTCCAAATTCCCAAGATCTCAATCCAATCGAGCATCTGTGTGATGTGCTGGACAAACAAGTCCGATCCATGGAGACTCCGCTTCACAGGTCACAGGACTTAAATGATCTGCTGATAACACTGTCTTAGTGCCAGACACCACAGCACACCTTCAGAGGTCTTGTGGAGTCCATGCCTCAACAAGTCAGAGCTGTTTTAGCAGCACAGGGGGACCTACACAATATTACGCAAGTGATTTTAATGTTATGGCTGAATGGTGTATACAATGATCTATAAAAAGCAATGAAGGCAGATCTATCCAAACATCCTCAAGGCACAATAGAACATTATCTATGATATAATTTCAGAAGTGTTTTATTTAAAAAAAAAAAAAAAAAAAGTTTTTAACAGCAAATAGGAAAGTTAAAGGACTGAAAAAAAAAAAGATTCACATGTGAGGTGGCCTTGTCTTAACCTGCTTCTTTTTACTCTGCTTCTCTTCAACCATTTTGAACACCATAGAGGTTTCTGTGTAGAGGTTTCTAGGTAGAATCCTTTAAACATTAATAGGGCAAGGGATAAAACAAATCAAGAAATTCTGTCGGAGTATATCAAACTAAAAACAAATAAATGGAATTTTTCTATAAGAAACAAATAGTGATAACAGAATGAAGTAGACCATGTCCTTGCCACACTGAATTACATTACATAGCAGAATGCAAGAAACATCTGTTTACTTTTAGAAAATATGTATGCTCCAAACATGGAGAGGATAGCACTATATTAAAATTGACTTGATGTTTTTTTTTTTTTTTTAAACAAACCTTTAGACTGAAATAATGAAGAACCACACGTTTCATTCTGTTGTACATTGATAAGTATTTCAGACCAACAGAAATTGGTGTATGAGTGGAAAGAAAGAAATATTAATAAAAAAAAACAAAAACAAACAAAAAAAAACACTTGGACAACTGTGACAAGCTAGAAACAGTGCTCCAGGCTAGACAGGTTATATATCAGAAGAGCAACCAATAACAGAATCACAGCTGCTAGTATTGTTCCCTGTAGCATATCAGATCACAATTTCATTACTCTCACAAAATAAAGTCAAGTACACACTACAAAGTACAAGCCCAAACTATTACAAGAAAAATCCCAACGTTTCAGGAAAATTTAAGTGCTCAAAGGGACCTCATGTACACTACCCACCTGAACATTTTGTAGTGTTTCAAGCTGGAAACGAAATGGACTAAATTGAGAACAAATGTCAGGATTCTGCATAGTTCCTGTGCACCAAATTGCCATCAAAACCCACATAATCAGATGAATGGAGTTGACCTGTGTGCAATTAAATTGTCATATGGTGTCAATAAAAATGCACCTGTTCCTGGAAGGCCCCAGAGTCGTTTGAGAAAATACCTCAATAAAAAGCATTGAGCTGTCAAAACAAGTCCAGGACAACATTCTGGAAAAGGATCAATAAAGGTTTATGATGCTATCTAGAGGAAACCGTCCATCAAAAGTCCAGGTATAGACCAAAATAACCAGGTAAGTAAGGTATTAGCCAGAGATGCAACCGAGAAGCCACAGGTAAGTCTCAATGATGCTACCACCACCATGCTTTACTGTGAGGATGCTGTTCTCAGGATGATGAGCTGTGTTAGGTTTCCGCCAAACATAGAGCTTTATGCCAAGGCCAATATGTTCAGTTGATCTCGTTAGACCAGAGAACCTTTTTTCCACATGTGCTGAGACTCCAATATACATTTTGGTAAACTCCAAACAGGTCTTCATACAGCATGCCACTCTTCCTTAAAGCCCAGTTTTGTTTCCAGGCTATGGTTGTCCTGTGAACAACTCCTCCCATCCATCTGTGAGCTGTCGATCTCTCCAGCTCCTTCAGAATCACCCTTGGCATCTTGGTTGCTTCTCTAACTAATAGTCTCCTTGCCAGGTCACTAAATTTTAGGTGATGAGATGGCCTACTCTAGGAAGAGATGCAGTTGTGCCATATTCTTTCAATTTTTTAATAATGGTGCTCCAAAGGATGTTCAAAGTTTGGGATATTGATGCGATTGGTTTAATGTTCTCTAACAAACTCTGGTGCTTCTAGGAACAGATGTATTTCTATTGAGATCATGTAACACTTTAACTGCATACAAGTCAACTCAGTTAAAGGAATTATTGGCAATTAGTTGCAACAGAACTAATTTAGGGGTTTCACAGCAACAGGGGTGAATACCTATGCAATCAAAACTTCTTTAAGAAAAATTATTTTACAAACTATATTGATTTTTCCCGTCTTCAATATTATGGACTAGATTGTGTAAATATTCCCAATTAAGTCCATTTCAGGTCCAGGTGCTAAATATGTATGCAAGATGCTGTATATAGTAGAAAATGTCACAATATGAACATCTAAGGGGTTTTCCCAGGCTGCCAGTCACATATAAACTAGAACAGGATATATTTTTTTTTTACATACAGTCAAACATGGTGCAACGATATTACTCTGCCTGGGCAGAAAAGTTAAAGGGGAAAAAGCAAGTCCAAGGAAATTCAATGCAAATCAGAACAAAGGGTGCACTGGTGAGAACTCTCTTTCTTTCTATTCACAATGTGGACTTCCTGCGTCCTTTTTCAACCTTGAAAGAAGCACAGAACAACAAAGTGAAATACACAGTTTGAGCTCTTCAAATGGGTCAAAAGCCACAGACCAAATGAAATGTGTACCGTTTCTTTTTTCTTAGACCTCTTTGGATCTGAAGGCTCAGACGATCAGTGTACATTAGAACTATTGCATCCCCAGATTAAATGTATTGCAACATGAAAACATGAACAGAGCTCTCTCTTTTCAAGAAGTGACTGAAACAGTTCAACAAATGGAAGCAGAATGTGTGCCTGGTATTGATACTACCAGTGCAATTTCATCAGACATTATGGCACATCATTGG
Organism: Ictalurus furcatus; assembly: GCF_023375685.1. Classification (NCBI taxonomy): domain Eukaryota; kingdom Metazoa; phylum Chordata; class Actinopteri; order Siluriformes; family Ictaluridae; genus Ictalurus; species Ictalurus furcatus. The sequence continues at coordinate 20,024,025 of NC_071271.1, forward strand.
ACAAGATTTTTCTTTAAGGTGATTCAAAATTGTTTTACTGATGGAGTTCTTCCAAAAGATGTCACTCAGCTGTGCTAGATTGGTTGTCATAAATACATAACCTGAGTCTCCTAAAGAACTGGAAGCTTTTTTGCAAACTTTTGAATGAACTCTAAGCTGTTGGTAAAGTATCGGTCAAATTGGTTAAAATGTGTCATTGGTGATCTTGTCAATAAAGACCAGTTATACTGCATGTAGATAAAAACTATACAATGAAATCTTTCTCTTGAGGATTATTCAAAGATAAATGGGGTTGATGTGAGGTCAACTTTTCTTAGATCAGGGAAACGCTTATGATCTTGTAGACCATAATTATCTTTTTAAAACCTTATAGGCTTTTGCACAAGGGAATAATTTCCTGTCAGGGAGCCAATTATTTTTCCACAATTGCATTCTGCATTGTACTAATAGTGGATAAAGTCCTTCTTAAAGGAAGCAGTACTTTATCGTCCTGTCCATGAAGGGGGACAAGAACTGATTAACATCAGGGAGCAGTGTGGTTATTTAATGTCTACAGACAATTCCAAGGCTCCTCTATCACCAACAGCAGAAGTGGATGGATGTGCCTTGCTGAACACAGTGGGCTGCTTAGGTCTCTGTTTCAGTGACAGTATATAAATGGTAAATGGTCTGCACTGGACCTAAATGGACTTGCACATTTTTACATTAGCACACTGCAAATGTGGCAAATCCTCTCTGTTTCCATTCATTCATCCATCCATTTTCTATACAGCTTATCCTACTTGGTCATGGGGAGCCTGGAGCCTATCCCAGGGAGCACAGGGCACAGGGCAGGGTACACCCTGGACAGGGTGCCAATCCATCGCAGGGTACAATCACATATTCATACACTAGGCGAACGTGTGAGGCAAACATGCTAACCATTAAGCCACCATGCACCCTCCTCGCTGTTTATAGGGAGGAAATCAGCATACCTGGGCCATTGGTTTTTGAGGATTTTTTAAACACCTTTCAGCCAGTTGAGATGCTGAGTTCACAAAAGTTGCAAACTGCCCTGGAGTTAGGAAAGTACATCATCTGAGAAAAGGCAGACAATACATTTCTGCAGATTCACCGAAGACAGGTTTTCAATCTGTGCAAACTTTTCCTCAGCTCTTAGAAGAAATAGAAGCTGTAATATGTCAGGCTTCGCAAGGTGAAAAGACGCAGCATCAGTTTTCCTGAAAGCAATCGGTTGGCAGGAGACTGAAGGTAAACTTATATTTTTCATAACACAAAAACCAATTCAAGTCTTACAATCCACTTCAGGAAAATGGATACCATGTTAACATAATGGTACTACATTTTAAGGCACTATGTGAAGTTCCACAGTCAAAGTGGACTCTGCAAGGTTGAGGCCGGCTCTTCCCCAAAAGGGTACTGGAGGTCTTAATACCAAAACCCATTGAGAGAACTGGTGACATGGGCTGGTGAGGGATATCCATTTTTTTGGAGTCCTGAAATGGTATTTCATTTACTCTATTTGACTGAAATTTTATACAGGGCCAAGCAAAACTAGCAATATGGCTGACAAGAAAAAAATAAGATTGAAAACATAGTGGAGGAACAGATACAGTGCGAGCCAAGAAAGGACTGATAATGAGGTGTTTAAAGCTTGAATATGCCTACAGGATGTTTTTCATGATGTAAGGAACAGAAGATAGCCATGGTGAAGGTTGAGGTATGGACATAACAATATATGTTATGTAAGGCTTATTTAGAGATAAGGGATACATCCATCCATCCATTTTCCTTACCACTTATCTTACATATTGTGAGGGGGAGCGTGGAGTCTATCCCAGGGAACTCGGGGCACAAGGTGGGGGACACCCTGGACGTGCTGCCAACCCATTGCAGAGCACAATCACACACACCACAGACAATTTGGAAATGCCAATCAGCCTACAACACATGTCTTTGGACTGGGGGAAGAAACTGGTATACCCAAAAGAAACCCCCGAAGCACGGGGAGAACATGCAAACTCCATGCACACAGGGAGGAGGCAGGATTCAAACCCCCAACCCCAGAGGTGCAGGCAAACTTGCTAACCACTAAGCCATCATGCCCCTCAGAATGAGGGATATTAGGAATAAAATTTTATTTTAATACTTTTATTTAACTAAACATTGTTATCTAAATGTACTTATTTAATGTAAATGTGCAGTTTTTAGGTTCTTGTTTTTCCACCATTTTACTTGGAGGTGCATGTTCTCCCCCTGTGCCCATGTAGGGTTCTTCTGAGTTCTCTGATTTCCTCCCTCCTCCAGTAGGCAAACTGGCTAAGAAACTGCCCTTAAGTGTGAATGAGTGTGGCATCCCAATCAGGTTGTTTTCTCACCTCATGCCCAGTGTTCCTGGGATAGGCTCTGGATCCACTGAAACCCTGACCAGGATAAATCAGTTACTGAAGATGAATGAATGAATGAATTCATCATTGTTATTGCTTAAAGTATTTTATAAAATAAAAATATTTCCTTATTTTTAAAATGATCTTTATTGTGAAATACTACAGGAGAAAAAAGATCTTAAATGTCAAGTATCATGTCTTGCTCACTCTCTCACCGGTTTTATCTGAGTTACAGAGCAGCGTCTCTTTCTCCCCTCTCAGTCCAGGGCTCGGCCCGTGCTTCATCCATGTCGCTATGGTGAATTGATCCGTCAAGTTCTGTGGTGCCACCCAGTCAGGAATCTTTGCCGCTTGTCGTCCATCAAATCGGAATATGAGCTCATTGTCGCGCCCGCCATCAGTCAGCAGTGACATCGTCCAATTAAAAGCAGCACTGGGGGCGGGCAGAAGGTCAGTGCTGCCTGAAGAAGCTCCTAGAGTGTCACCATGGTAACAGGACAACACATAAGATTCATTAGCAAATGCAGATTAGATGCAAATATACTGTTTTACACGTAACTATAATTCACTGTTATAAGCACAGTTATGGAGCTTAAAAATAAAAAGGAAGGAGTGTTATTGTTTAGACGTCACCTGTATATGTCAGATTTTTAATCATATTTTCAAATCAGTGAAACTTTCAATGATTTTTACGTTTAATTTACAACGATCTGGGGGTCTGTTTTATTTATTTATTTATTTATTTATTTATTTATTTATTTTAGCATGTTCACAAAACCAACGAAGTACATCTCAGTGGAATACTGGGGTGATGGGAAAAGAGGTTTTGCACTGACATCCAATACATGTAACTAACTAGGCTTTAATCGTTTAATTAATGACAGTCACTGTGGCTAGGGCACACGGATACACCACACAGAGTGTCGTCATACCACTGTAGAAAATAAAATTCTAGAAAATGAATCATGAAAAAAAGGTTGAAAATGAAAATGTTGGAAGCAAATAGAAACAGAAACAAATGATTCCTTTAACTAATAAGAAAGCACAAAAATGTGCCATCATTTTAATGAAGCACAATAAAAAATTAATAAAACACAGTTTAGATAGAAGAAAGGAGCGTGAACAAAAACAAATGTCTATCTATCTATCTATCTATCTATATCTACTTACCTAACTACCTACAGTATCTATCTATCTATCTATATCTACTTATCTATCTATCTATCTATATCTACTTACCTAACTACCTACAGTATCTATCAATCTATCTATCTATATCTATCTATCTATCTATCTATCTATATCTACTTACCTAACTACCTACAGTATCTATCAATCTATCTATCTATATCTATCTATCTATCTATCTATCTCTCTTTATTAAAAATTGCTTGTTTGTTTATTCATTTATTTATTTATATTCTTTTTTTAAAAAAGTTACTTAGTTAGTCAGTTAATTCCCCTTTCCCGTGCCAGCCATACTCTGGCCAAGTGAATGTTATCAGAAACCGTTAAAATATTCACTGCTGTACTGTGATGATAGCAGAATCTGTAAGCCCTTATATGAAGGGTATCTACGTTGTGCTTTCATTCCTAACGTATTCATAGGCCTTGCTTAAAGAATGTTGGGGGCTTATGTCTAATATTTAATGTAATATTGTGAAGTGTGCTTGGTATTATCTTGTCTTTACATGAAATAGGGACGAGGGAAGAAGCTTACCCAGTTATCACTATGTGTAGACTGTTTTGCTTTTACAACACACTCTAAAACTAAAAACATCTGTTACAGATCCATTACATTTCTAACCATTTACCTGACATATGGGCTTGGGATAAGTGAAGCTGTAGAGAGAGTCTACGTAATAGTCTTATAAATGCAAAACTCATTGCCATTTTTCATCTGACAGGTTTGAAATGATGTGCTCGTTCTAATAAATGATTGTTTCTACACAAACAGCCCATTGACAAGGAGTTGTAGGGCAGATGATCCACATAGTATAAGCCTAATAAGAAACAGGTTAAAAAATGTTGTTATTAAATACATTTTTTAAAATGTCGATATGGTGACGCTTTCTATAAGAAGATGTTTATTTAACATTCATGGAAGGAGTCTCCAGTGTCAGTGCTTTGTAATAGTCAGTAAGTTTTCCTCCACAGGAAGGTCATCTGGACAGAAGAGTTTGCACTTTGCAGTTCCTCGGTAACCTGACAAGCTGTGTTTTTTGCCTTATTATCTTCAAGAGAAAGCAAAAAAGAGAGACTGGTCAGGGAGAGAATGTTTATAGCTGCCATAATGTTAGTCATGTTATCAAAATTGTTATCAAATCGCTGTGGTATGAGCGGAATAAAATGCATCAGGGACATGCTCTTGTACAAAAAAATAATCACTGGGCCATGTCAAGCTGCATCACACCACCCTGCTGTGGATTATTTTCCTATACAAGCATTTCTATACTTCAAAATAACTAATTAAGCAATCAAAGTTGATCGATGTAAACAAAAAACAATAGAAACCATCACAGAAATTCTAATGGTTTCCTCTACAAATACCATTATAAACCATTGTATAACCATTAAAACCATTACCATTATTGGTCCTTAATGGTATCCAGTAGACATAACCTGCCACCAAAAGAACGCAACAAATTATCAGTAGAGACCCACAGGGACCATTACAGTTTCCATTAAAACCAATACAATTCCCATTGCAAAGTCTATGAGGGTTTCTATTATTGTTATTATTATTATTTTTACAGCAGGGATACTACTTAAAAACATAAAGATTGATATAAATCCTCCAACATTTCTTTATAAGTTACTTACGCATTGCTTACAAATGTGTTATAAAGGCCCAATGTATGTAAACGTAAAATAAAGTAGTACATTCACTAAAGCTGTGTTTCAAGCCTTTACTCCACATCATGATGCCAAGCTGCAGAGGAGAACACTGCCACAGGCACAGAATCAGCAACATGGACACCTAATAACAACACTGCCACGTGTACCCGAGGCACAAACACGCAAGGCTGGAGGGCAATCATCACTCTCACTCTCCCCATCTGGCAGCTTGTTTGGGGCGAAATGAAAAGCTGCAGAAAGCAGAGCCATCGACAAAGCCGAGCTTATGAGCTGCTGCTGTCTCTTTCACTTTCCCCTGCAGATGCACCAGCGAAAACCCACCCAACTGCTACCCAATGTAGCCAAAAACACCGCCATATACACAGCACAGCACACGTTTTACAGCCTTCATTTCAACCACACTGTGTGGGAGGGCGTTTCTCTTACCCACAAAAATAAACAGATCCCCCGTGGATTAAACCGACTTCTGAGTCTCAGTCTCAGACTTCTGAGTGTAAGTCTTCACGCTAGCATGTTTACCCAAATGCATCATGACACAGACACAATGTTTGAAAGCATACACACACACACACACACACACACACACACACACACACAGTCATCAAAACACTCACTGAGGATATGCTGTCACAGGGACATTTTCTGACATCCATGCAAATATGTGTGTTCCTGTGCACAAGCTGATAATGTTGAATCGAAGCCTTGAGACCTTGTAGAGTTGAATCGCACTGCTCTGCTCTGGATAAGGCATGGGCATATCAACATACATAACACAAAGAGTTATTATTATTTTTTTGGACCTATAGCCTATGTGAGTCAGTGAGTGTTATCCATCAACACAGTGTCCTCATTGAAATCAGTGGCAGGAATAATGTCCTTTTAAACCCTCCATATCTGCAGTATATACAATCACAGCTGATGGTTTTATTTACAGAACAGGGCTCTATCAAAGTCCGATCTTCACAACACATGTTTGTGGAGGTGTATCATGGCAGGAACAAAGGATATTTCTGAGGACCTGAGAAAAGAGTTGTTGAAGCTCATCAGGCTGGAAAAGTTTACAAAACCATCTCTAAAGAGTTTGGAGTCCATCAATCCACAGTCAGACAGATTGTGTACAAACTGAGGAAATACAAGACCACTGTTACGCTCCCCAGTAGTGTTCAACCAACAAAGATCACTCCAAGAGCAAGACGTGTAAAAGTCCACGAGGTCACACAGAAACCCAGGGTAACTACTAAGCAACTAAAGGCTTCTCTCACATTGGCTAATGTTAATGTTCATGAGTCCAGCAGCAGGAGAACACTGAACAACAATGGTGTGCATGGCAGGGCTGCAAGGAGAAAGCCACTGCTCTCCAAAAATAACATTGCTGCGCTTCTGCAGTTTGCTAACAATCACATGGACAAGTCAGAATGCTATTGGAAAAATGTTTTGTGGATGGATGAGATTAAAATAGACCTTTTTTTGGTTTAAATGAGAAGTGTTATGTTTGGAGAAAGGAAAACACTGCATTCCAGCACAAGAACCTTATCCCATCTGTGAAACACGGTGGTGCTAAGCATGGTTTCAGGCTTTTTGGTGCATCTGGCCCAGAACGACTTGCCATCATTGACAGAATAATGAATTCTGAATTATACCAGCGAACTCTACAGGAAAATATCAGGACATCTGTCCATGATCTGAATCTCAAGAGAAAGTGGCTCATGCAAGTCATTTTACTAAAGAATGGTTAAAGAAGAATCAAGTTGATGTTTTGGAATGGTCAAGTCAATGTCCTGATATTAATCAAATAAAAATATGGAAGGACCTGAAGCAAGCAGTTCATGTGAGGAAACTCACCAACATCCCAGGCTTGAAGCTGTTCTGTACTGAGGAATATGCTAAAATTCATCCAAGCAGAAAAACATATATTTGTTGATGTGGTGAAACCTTCTGTTGGGAAACGTTACTTTAAAATGTATGGAATTAGTCTCTGGTGTCAGCATTTTGCAACACTCAGTATGTGTTTAGGACAGAGGAGTTCGCACGTCTCAGTTTCTCCATAACACAAAACATCCTTTTTGTCGTATTAACTTCAAGAGAGAGAAAAATGTGAGACTATCGAGAGAATGACTCTTTATAGCTGCTACAATGTAAGCGCTAACAGGAACTAACACGCCTTGTGGATGTTCAGTAACATTACATGCAACTATAAATGGATAAAAAGCATAATCCATCTATCTTCTATACCATTTATCCTTTTCAGGGTCACGGGGAACCTGGAGCCTATCCCAGGGAGCATGGGGCACAAGGCGGGGTACACCCTGGACAGGGTGCCCATCCATCGCAGGGCACAATCACATACACACTCACACACCCATTCATACACTACGGACACTTTTGACATGCCAATCAGCCTACCATGCATGTCTTTGGACTGGGGGAGGAAACTGGAGTACCCGGAGGAAACCCCCGCAGCACTGGGAGAACATGCAAACTCCACACACACAGGGCCATGGTGGGAATCGAACCCCCGACCCTGGAGGTGTGAGGCAAACGTGCTAACCACTAAGCCACCGTGTGCCCTAAAAAGCATAATATCGTTTGTAAATCAATTAAATCAAAATGGCAATTGTTTATAAATTGTTTATAAGAGGTGTAAAATATTTAAGGATGTGCTGTTATTGTAAAATAATCAGCTTCGGCCGTTACTCTGCTTCGTGTTGGGCAGCATCACAACATCATGTTAGATATTTTACAATCACAATACAGCCCCGAGTGTTATCCATCCATCCATCCGTCTTCTACCGCTTAATCCTTTTCAGGGTCACGGGGAACCTGGAGCCTATCCCAGGGCGCATCGGGCACAAGGCGGGGTACACCCTGGACAGGGTCCCCGAGTGTTATATTCCTTACAATAATAAAAAAAGAAAAGTAAGAAAAAAGAAATAATAAATAATCATGTTTTGAAAGTTAATTTAGCTTAGTTTGGTACTTCATGCACAGGGCTTTGAAGGAGTGAGCTATAATGCAGGTGCATCTAAAAATATAAGCACACTTCTGTTGTGTACTCAAAAAAACCTTAATCTCTCTCTCTCTCTCAGCTCTTTATTCCTCTTCTCCAATTTGGTGACAGTTTTGCTGTTATCCTTGACTCATAACACTTCTTTTCATCGTGCATGGTGACACTTCCACTGCAAGGCACAAATGCACATTTTAATGTCTTTTAGTGCATGTTACTATGTGAGATATCACACCGACATCCATAAGCTCTCCGTGGACTCAGACTGAGTTTCCTGCCAACAGCTGTGAAGCTAAATGTGTTTCCTTGCACCAGAATCATGTGTACACTTTTAGAAAGGCGGGTGAAGGCTGGTTCTGGCATGGCGGCTGAGGAACACAAGGAAGACAACAGGGATCCGAGGTCCTAATTAACCATGGTCATTAACACCTGCTAGTGCTGACTTTTCCAGATTTAGAAATATTGGCTGTCAAATTGTTGGTACAAGAGACACAAAAAAGTGTCACATTTTATATACTGGGTAATTCCAGTGATATGGGTGTGACATTTGAAGTCATATTGGCATGCAAAATGTCTCATCGTCTGCACAAGTTTAGAATCAGGGAGATGTGTGCATATCTAGTCATGTGACCTTTGAGAAGAAACAGACTAGAATTTGAAAGCGAGATATTCTTGTACATATTAAAGCTGCGTTCGTAAAATGTCTAATGCAGCAGCGTGTCAGTAGAAAGGAAAGAAAAAAAAAAAACCACTGTTACAGAGAAAAGTTTTTTTTTATTTTGTGTACCATAATAGTCCAGGTTTCTGGAAGAGGATGTCTGAAGTTTTCCAAGAAGCCTGAAAAAAACTACTGCACAGCAATGTGTCTAAGATAGTCCATGCAGTTTAAATCACAAAAGCCATTTATGATTTCATTTCATCTTTTTAATTTGTTGTTTTACAATTTAACGCTTACTGCATCTGACATTAACATTTCATTTGCTAACTCTCCTTACTTTAAACTGCGTTCATCTTGTCTCGTTCACGACTGTGGCTTCTATGACATTTATAAAATTGGAAATACTGATAAAGTCCTGTTTAATGAGTCAAATATCTTAGTTAGATGCAAAGAAATGAATGTACAATTCAAGCTGGTGATGTAAATATGTACTATGCTCTGTGTTGCCAGATCTGAGTGATAGAAGTTGAGTGACAGAATGTACAAGAAGTATTAAAACACATACTTTGTTTGAAGAGTCCATTAAAGTCCCCATGAAATCAAGATTGAAGTTTTGTGGCTTGTTAGGCTTAAGGTTATCTATAAGCTTGTGTGCTCCAAAACAATGACAATATTTCGAAGATGCATGCATTCAAAATTTACACTCTCTATCTACCACCAATACGGAGCAACAATTTTGATGACATCATTCTGCACTTCAGCTTCTCATCAGATTTTCTGTCCAATCAAATGCTATTTTGAATCTGAAGTGTCCTGCTGACAACAGCTGTAGGTTTCCAGGCTATGAGGTAAGCTAATTAATTGGTTATTTAAAAAAGGGGAGGGGGCACTCGATATGTTCCACCCCGACTTCCTGTTTCAGTGGCAATTACGGCAACACATCAAATAATACTATGCGTTTAAAGGCACTTTGTAACAAACTTCACGGACGGGCAAGGAGGAGGTGGGAACCGGCTGAACGTCAATGTGAAGTTTAATAATAAACAAAACTCAAACAGAACGTAAAACACAAACGAAACAGGAAGCACACGTGTGTGTGTGTGTGTGTGTGTGTGTGTGTGTGTGTCTGTCTGTCTGTCTGTCTCTGTCTCTCTCTCTCTCTCTCTCTCTCTCTCTCCCTCTCCCTCTGGCGCTTCCAGCCACTTCTTTATCGCTCTCTCACACTGATTACACAACTAGTGCCAGGTGTCTGTCCTCACAGTCTGGCCCCTCCCTCCTCCTCGTCACACACTTCACAGGGAGTTTAAGTTAATTTACTGTATACCTGCTTTTTGGAGGCAGACCAAGTCATGAGAAAAACGGCACCACTAATCGTCCAGAATTTAGTACATCGAACAGAATGTGTTATCACTTCCCAAGGACTTGCCATTTCTCCACCTTATTTTGTGCTGACCTTTCACTTTTTGTGTGATTTTCCATCACATGAATATGTATGAAGGAGGGAGGTGCATTTCGCATATAACTGTGTGCAAGACACACTGTGAATTTAGGCTTGTAAGGCTTGTTTCATAAGTAAATGTTTTTGGACAGTATGTAGCTTGATTGCACAATTTATTACATCACACCCAATGATCTCCTGGGATTTAAAACACACAATAGTCTAGAGTTCATACAGAATGGCTTGCTTAAAAAAAAAAAAAAAAAATCATCCAATGAGTCGCAGTTCTGTGAGTGGAAATGCCTTGTTGATGAGCGAGGTCAGAAGAGAATGACCAGACTGGTTTGAGCTAAGAGGAAGCCTATGGTAACTCAAACACTGTTTACAACTGTGGTGAGCAGAAAGCCTCTCAGAAAGCACAACTCACAGATCCTTGAGGTGGATTGACTACAGCAGCAGGAGACAGATCACGTTTCACTTCTGTCAGCCAAGAACCTGAGGCTACGCTGGGCACAACGACACTCACGAAAACTGGCTGGCCTTTTTCCAATCTCAAATATGTTCATTCTGCTTGTGCATTCAGAATGTACTGTTCAGATCCATCCATCCGTCCATTTTCTATACCGCTATCCTTCAGGGTCGCAGGGAACCTGAAGCCTATCCCAGGGAGCATCAGGCACAAGGTGGGGTACACCAGTCCATCACAGGCCACCATCACATACACATTCACACACCTATTCATACACTACATACACATTAGACATGCCAATCAGCCTACCATGCATGTCTTTGGACCAGGGGAGGAAACTGGAGTACCCGGAGGAAACCTGGAGAACATGCAAACTCTGCACACACAGGGCAGCAGCAGGAATCGAACCCCCAACCCTGGCGATGTGAGGTGAACGTGCTAACCACTAAGCCACCATGCGCCCACCGTTCAGACGTGTTATGAAAAATGAACACATTTAAAATGAGATGTTGATGGATTATCGGTGTACTTGATATTAGACTAAGTGTAATGTGGCCCATTACCTAAAATGAGCCTGATACCCCTGCTTTAATTATTCATTTTTGTGAAAAAAAATATAATCCTCTACAACTCATCTCCAACATCAAAGTAGCCTTACTGAAGACATTAAGTAGAGAAAATCTGGCTCTGTGGCTGGGTAAACATGCAGCTCTGGGTAGGAGCTTCCGCCATATCTAATTAATAAATGATACCATTTCCTTAAAGATTTAGTCAGAGCAGTTAAATATAGAGCAAAGTGGCCAATTTAAAAGTGATTTGCCTCTTTTCTTACATAGACCTACCATATATTGCTTTATTTAAAAAAATTTTTTTTTTAAAAAGTCCAAGAATCAACAACACTGTGGTACAATGAGTGTTATATTACTTTCTGAAGTATTTAGGAAATAGGCATTGAAAGAAAGCTGGAGAAATATCAGAGATTGGAAGAGTTTAAGGAAATGTCAAGGTAAAACCATCCTTGTCCCATTGGTCAAAACTCCTAAAGGTGTAAGAGTGGGCATTCCAGTTCATTCCAAAGGTGTTCAGTGGGGTTGAGGTTCGGGATCTCTGCAGGACCCTCAAGTTCTTCCAGACCAACTTTGCCATACCCTGTCTTCATGGAGCTCGCTTTGTGCACAGGGGTATTGTCATGCTGGAACATGTTTGGGCCTCTTAGTTCCAGTGAAGGGAAATTGTAATGCTACAATGTACAAAGACATCCTATACAACTGAGTACAGTTGCATCAGTGGCCAACAATCAGCAACCGGGTTGTGAAGTTTTGCTTTTGGACACCAAACACTCACCATTATCAATAAGTATGTTAACAAGATAACTAGATCACAGAAAAAAACAAAACAAAACAAAACAAAAAAAACTAACAGACAGACCTCTAGATCAAATACACACACCAAAGGTGAACAAAAGTTTCGATCTCCTTATTCTTACTCTCTTACTAACAATAGGATTGTGTTGATAAAATACAGTAAAGGACAATAAAGCAAACAGAAGCCAAAACTGACTCACCTCTGAGATTTTAAAAGCATAAAGTACAGGAAAAAAAAAAAAAAACCCACACTGTTACGAAACGGGACTGGAGGCGGTTGCAGGTGCAGGTCAAAGTCTTTATTAATTAGCAGACAAACAAACACAAGGAGCGCGGTCTCTACTGACTATACAAACCCTGGCCATCTAGCTACGACCGCTAGCATGCTACACGTTAGCACATACCATCATACTTCCCCGACATGACAAACGTAAACCAAATAATACTGCGTGAAGTGCGCAGTCACCGAGGGGTTTAAATAGTCAACATAATCAAACCAAAACATGGACACCTGGGGCAAATCAGAGACATGATCAGACTTAAATCAATGTCCAAGCAGGAAGCAAACGAAAACAAAAGAGTCACGTGACCAGTCAGAAGCTGTGCCGCAGTGCCCTCTGCTGGCCGTGGCGTAACAGAACCCCCCACCAAAGGGTGCTCCTCCCGGAGCACCGAGAACCCTCCTCCAACGGGGGTCCCGGGCCCCTGTGCGAACTGTCTCTCGCTGCCACGGAAAGCGAGGCAGCCTCCGTCGGGCAGCACAGGGGCGGAGCAGCACCCCCACTGGGGTTGAAAGTCAGAGCACCGCCCCTGGCAGCACTGGAACGCTGGGTGGCGGCTCTGGAATGCAGGGCGCCGCCCCCGCCGGCTCTGGAACGCTGGGCGCCGGCTCTGGAACGCAGGGCACCACCCCCGGCGGCACTGGGACGCTGGGCGCCGCCCCCAGCGGCACTGGAATGCTGGGCGCCGCCCCTGGAATGCTGGGCAGGGCAGCGGGATGGCCTCCTCGGCTGGGCTGGACAGCAGGACAGCTTCCTCGGCTGTGCAGGGCAGCGGGACTGCCTCCTCGGCTGGGCTGGACAGCAGGACAGCTTCCTCGGCTGTGCAGGGCAGCATGACGACCTCCTCAGCTGGGCTGGACAGCGGGACAGCTTCCTCGGCCGGGCAGGGCAGCGGGACGACCTCCTCAGCCGCCTCAAGCTGTCCCTCTGAGGTTGCCATGTTGACCTCAGGTGGGAGCTCCACAGCTGAGACCTCCCCGTAGGCCTCAGGCTGGAGCTCTGCTGTCCTCATTGCCCCCCCCCCCCCCCCCCAAATTTCTGGGCCAGCCTTCACCTCTGGACTGCACAGCAGGGTGTACCTCCCCTGCAGTGGGAAGCCCCAGATGCTCAGGTCACTTTGCTGGCTGCGTGGCGCTGTACAATTCCCCTGCAGTGGGAAGCCCCAGATGCCCCAGATGCCCCAGAAGCCCCAGATGCTCAGGTCACTTTGCTGGCTGTGTTGCACGGCGTCGCTCTTCGGCGGCAGGGACGAACGGTAAAGCGCCCAAATCCTGGCCTCTTCGGCGGCGCTCATGGCTACCTGCTGCTTCCGCATTTTTGGCGCAGTATTCTGTTACGAAACGGGACTGGAGGCGGATGCAGGTGCAGGTCAAGGTCTTTATTAATTAGCAGACAAACAAACACAGGGAGCGCGGTCTCTACCAACTATACAAACTCTGGACATCTAGCTACGACCGCTAGCATGCTACACGTTAGCACATACCATCATACTTCCTCGACATGACAAACGTAAACCAAATAATACTGCGCGAAGTGCGCAGTCACAGAGGGGTTTAAATAGTCAACATAATCAAACCACAACATGGACACCTGGGGCAAATCAGAGACATGATCAGACTTAAATCAATGTCCAAGCAGGAAACAAACGAAAACAAAAGAATCACGTGACCTGTCAGAAGCCGTGCTGCAGTGCCCTCTGCTGGCCGTGGCGTAACACACACACCAAAACTTGTTAGGAACTAGCTGGCTAAAATATCTCAGAGAATAAATAGACACAGATGTTAACATTATACACTCCAAGAGCAAGCAACAGCCCAGAAACAACATATTATGGAATATTTTTAGCTACCTGTCTCAATATTCATGTTATTATCAGGACTTTTTTCACTTTTAACAAAATACAAAACATAAATGTATTCATGAGATTTACATGCCAAGTTGCTTTGCATTGGGAGTCCTAAAAAGCTGCACTCAGGGAAAAGTTGTACAGAAATACACAGTTTTTATCTGTGATACTGTGGAAGGGATTTCAACTTCAGAGATCAAAGTGAACCCTATGTCGTTTTAAGAATCACTTGAAAGAGAAAACCATGCATTATAGCCAGCATTAACATCCAGAGTTAATAAAGCAGTAAATATGAGTTTATCTTATTTAATTAAGGCATTTTGCATAAATTGGGCTGTTTCATGTGTGCTGGACCACTGCACATCCTGGCTTGTAGGTTGTATCCTGTACACTTGAACACTCCGGATGAGAATGAAAGTTCCCATTTTCCGGGATTAGGATTGCCTTATCCACTGGATTTTAATATTGAGTCAAAACACTACCTTATACCCTCTCATGTTTTTGGTTGGAGGCCTCACTTACAAGGATGGTAAGATACATGGTAAGACATCGCTCACAAGGATGACTCATGTTTTATATATTTATACATTTTGTTTTTTTTTCTTGCTTTAGAATATACTCAATAAATGTCCTGCTTTGAACTATTGCTGCTCGTCAAAAACACAGCAGCTATTTTCTGTTTCATTTTCCGAACCAGTGAGCGAGTGACCTCTATCTTGGAAAGCATTTAACGGTTCAAAATGCTTTTGTCAAATCGCATCAGTGGCCAAGAATCAGCAACCGGGTTGTCGAGTTTTGCTTCAACAGGACAATTTAGCTGAATACACACCCGTGTTATACTAGCCTTTAAAACTTTACAACGTTTTAACAACATTTTTTTTGTATTTTTTGTTGTTGTTGGAAAATATTATAGGACTATACAATTTGTAGGCCAATAGATTATGTTTTTAAAAGTGTTTTTTGACAGTAAGCGAGTAGAAATCACATACTAAATGTATTTGGATTATGCTTTGTATTCCAGTACTCCTGTAACACTATTATTACTGGAAGATGATGTTATCAAAGCAAACATGGACGTCTTATTGGTTGGTCCAAAGCTTTTGCAACTCAGTTTTGTATTCCTATTTCATCATTCTCCTTCGACAACTCACTTAGTTTGCCCTCCACTGGGGAACTTGACTGCAGCCACAAATGCCATTTTTCTCAATTGATTTTTCTCGAGGCTTCCTGTATTTTACGGTTTTTGCCCTCTCAATTTTTATCGGCTATTCCGATTTTCCCTTCAGATATGAATTGTTCTTGACCAAAAAAAAAAAATAAAAAATCCAGACATGTCTGATACACTCTGACTCTCTGTGACTGCACTGAAGAAAAAGATGTTCTGCCATGAACACGTCTCAATTTTCTGTGCCAATCATCAACCCTGACTGCTTCAAACCATCTGCAAACTAGTACTGTCTAAGAAATAGTGCAATTGTGAACTGTGTTCATCACCGGGGTAAAAGCCGTGTGAAATCCAGGCTAGTTTCCTATCAGCAGCATACATATTAACGCAAACCAACTCATTAAACTCACCACAGAGTTTCTGCAGAGATTTCTCTGAGTAGGTCTCTCGATCGCAGCCTTTCCCGATATGACCGGTCTGTAGCTCAACAGTGGTCCTTACCAATGACACAGTGCCCTCACACGTCTCCAGGTGCATTTTGGGAAAGAGTGGTTTACTACCCATACCTGGCTCATAGTCCACACGTTTACTCCAGCCTAGCATGAAAGAAAGAAAGAGAGAGAGAACGTGAGATATAGCAGTATATTGAATAGGCAAGATTCTGTTGTGTCAAATAAAAGATTTTTTCAAATTATCACTCAGCAGTAGGCATGTCTCACTAATCAGGTTTACTATATATTGATATATTTATATATAGTCACTATGACAGTCACTATGCCTGAGTTCAATGTAGGAGAAAATTCCCTGTATAGGCAATTTTTTGACCAACGTTTGTGCTTTTTTCATTAAAAAAAAAACAGACATCAGGGCAAACTGTAAGCTTAGTATTATAACATTCTATCTGAGTGAAATGCTGTTTTATGATACTGTATGGGTACTGTATGGGTTCATCAAAGTTTTGACTTTGAAAGTTCAAGCCACCAAATCTCTAACATATTAAAATTACGCTCATTGAGCTGTTCATGTCATTTTTAGTATGTTAGAAATTTACTTCAAATTTACCTCATGTAAATTTTGAAACATTTTGATTGGATTTTCGAAAATTGGCCTAACACCGATATAACATTATAATTCTGTAAAATCATATACTGTTTGTATATATTTTATATAACTCGATCTGGCTGTTTGTAACTGAGCAATCTCTTAATCTCATTACATAACTAATAAATCATATAATTATTGATCTATTTATGTATTTTTCAATGCATAGTCAGACCACAAGAAGTGAAATATAAGATATTTCAATGTTTAAAAAAACGGATAAGATGTTTTCCTGACATTTTCAAATACATTAGAACATACATTATATGTTTCGGTGCCATCACACAAACACAACTAACATGTCTGCTAATTGACCTTCAGCTCCAGTCACCCAGGAACCTTTAGTTTAAGTAAGCACATTGCACATGTAGCTAGCTAATATTCAGTGCTAATCTAAATGCGAATGTTAGCTACAAAATGATATTTCTGCTGCACTAAAGACTTTCTAATGTGTCAGAATATTTATACATTCTATAATCAGTGAGTAAAGAAGACTTGTACTGTACCCGTTTCGTACACTTACTTTTTATTACACTCATGGACCATCTATAGCTGAAAAAATATTTTCTCAGGCTCGCTATCCTGAGGGTTCAACTCTGTTTTTTAAATATAAGTAAATATAAGATGGTTATTATTTAGGCAAGGACACCTATGCTGCATCCATCCACTGTTCATCCTGGATGATGACTGCCTGGAAGATATACTGTATTATTTTAAATACTTTACTTTAACAATGATGTAAGCAATAAAAAAGGAAACTTTTTCATTTATTGTGGTGTGGCATGAACATTTGATACTGTCACGGACCTACTCAGTAGTATGTGTCACCCTTGCGTCTGTGTTGCATGGACAATTTAATAGATGATGTACTAGAATCTAAAATCTGCATGCATTAACTCAAGCTCATGTTTCCTATTAATATGGAAGACACAATATAATTTATTTTGAGTTTTCCTGTCAGCAACAACATTTGTTATTAGGTTTATTCAATCTCACACAGTCACTCAGAATATTTGAGGAGTGTATGTGTATGTGTGTGTGTGTGTGTGTGTGTGATGAATATGAAATGCATTTATCACATCACATTTAGAAACTGTGCTCCATGGTTAATTTAATTAAATGATTGTGATTTATTGAAGTTTATAGTTTAACTGATCTCAAAATTGTTATAACTGAATAAGGGTATGAAAATGCTAGTTAAATATGCAGCTGTCAAAATAGGAATGCTGGATAACCCTCAGGGGCAGTGTGAAATATTTCCTTCTGCATGTGTGCACTGAGATATTCCATCAAAGTCCTGTCGTGACATATAACACATATGAAACAATACCTGTAATAAATGCCACCATCATACAGCCACCTTTCTTTCAAACCTCCTTGCTGAGCTGGTGCAGAATTAGCACCAGTTCTAACCACAGGAGTAGTGTGAACCACTTGGCCTATTTATACCAACAGGACTTCCCTGAGAGGTGACCACCATACTCTTAACACTGGAAGGGGTGATACTAACCTTGTAGAATCTGGTAAATATGCAAGGTGATTCCTAAGATAGTAGAGACTTCCTGGAGTGGTACACCACAAAATAAGGCAAGTGAGGAGGAGATGCTCCTTGTAGGGGCTAGGTTTATAGTCTGTCTATAGACCAAGGTGACATTGTCTGCCCAGTGGAGTAATCACAACAGATCCTCCACCTTATTGTACTCTCATAGTAATGGTACAATTAGTCAGAGGATCAGGTAGTTGCCATCCATTTAAACTAACACCATTGGGCACACAACAAGCAGAACACTGGATCATTTGCAGACTGATGGATGCAATGGTTCATAAAGTCAGGTCATATGGCTTTTGACAGAAAACTCACACTTCTAAGGTACAGTACGGTCCAGGCGGATTGTACTAATCAGCCTATGGGACTCTACAGTCCCTGGAGAATGTAATCCTAGGGAACAAACAATGCACCAGGTCCAGTCAAGAAGGACAGAATATGCACAGAATGGTGTTTCCCCATAAGGACATGCAATGCCTGTATACTAAGAGTTCTTGCATACAGAAGTATCTTGGACTACTTAGACTACTAAGTCTACCTGGACTGCTAGACTTCAGACATCATTTTCTGATTAAGTCTGAGTGGCAAGTTCCAAAGAGACAGCGAATCTACAGGTATAAAGCGTCAAATTGTCTACCCGGGACAGCAGATCGGCTTAGGAAGGAAGCTGCCGGCATGTTTCAACTAGCAAAATCAATAATGCGAACTAAGGTCTTACTGGCCATCTTGGAACCACGTTGGACTCTGAAGCCTAGTTGCTGAATTCTGCATAAATTGAGAATAATAAGTGGTAGAGGAAAGGTAGAGGAATGGTCTATAAGTGGTGAGGCCAGTCCAAGAGCAGGGTCCCAGTGGACTGTCTGGCTTTGCCAGGGTAAGTCACAACTAGCATCATGTTGACTTGGCACACACTGTCTGGTCAAACCTTTACTAGATATAGGCTATCATCTTGGAGTGCATAGCTTTGGACATATGTGCTGACTCGACAGTGCATCTGCTGTAACACTGCAAAGCCTCAGAAAATCACTTGCTCTCAACAAGGCCAGCTGTAAGCAGGCCACAGGAAAAGATTCTGTTCAAGGCAGGGAGAACTGGTCAAGTTTGTGCCAACAAATTGCCAGTGCATGTCACATGTGATGCAATATTGAAAGTTTTTTTTTTCCCAGGGAGTTATCAGTGTGTCTGCACTCAGCACTTTAACAAGGCACACATCTGGCCATAGTCCTTCATCATGCTGTATCAAGGGAGCACTGTTCTACTACACTCACAATGTCTCAAGCTCTGCTAGCCAGTTAGTTGGCAGAGGATGTGGCAAAAATGAAGGGGGAAAACCACAGAGACAGGAATCAACACTGGAGGAGAAAATGATCAGTAATGCTGCTCACTGTGAGGTCAATCGAGTAGCAGATTCAGCAGTAAACATCATATAGTGTGTAAAGGGATATAATAGCAATGCTTAGACACAAGCTCTACTAGCCAGCTGTGGAGGGGTGCCTGGCCTCTGAGAAAGAAAAGCATGAGAGGATGCTATCCCCAGATTTGGAGGACAGGACACCATGGTCATAATGAGTAATGAGTCTTTTATTGGTCGCATATACATTACAGCACAGGGAAATTCTTTTCTTCGCATATCCCATGTTAGGAAGTTGGGTTAGCAATGACACAGTGCCCCTGGAGCAGAGAGGGTTAAGGGCCTTTCTCAAGGGCCCAACAATGGCAGCCTGGCATTGCTGGGGTTTGAACCCTCAACCTTCCGATCAGTAACCCAGAGCCTGGTAATGCTGGGGTTTGAACCTCCAACCTTCTGATCAGTAACCCAGAGCCTGGAAGTGCTGGGGCTTGAACCTCCAACCTTCCGATCAGTAACCCAGAGCCTGGAAGTGCTGGGGTTTGAACCTCCAACCTTCCGATCAGTAACCCAGAGCCTGGAAGTGCTGGGGTTTGAACCTCCAACCTTCCGATCAGTAACCCAGAGCCTGGCAGTGCTGGGGCTTGAACCTCCAACCTTCCGATCAGTAACCCAGAGCCTGGAAGTGCTGGGGTTTGAACCTCCAACCTTCTGATCAGTAACCCAGAGCCTGGAAGTGCTGGGGCTTGAACCTCCAACCTTCCGATCAGTAACCCAGAGCCTGGAAGTGCTGGGGTTTGAACCTCCAACCTTCCGATCAGTAACCCAGAGCCTGGAAGTGCTGGGGTTTGAACCTCCAACCTTCCGATCAGTAACCCAGAGCCTGGCAGTGCTGGGGCTTGAACCTCCAACCTTCCGATCAGTAACCCAGAGCCTGGCAGTGCTGGGGTTTGAACCTCCAACCTTCCGATCAGTAACCCAGAGCCTGGAAGTTCAGGGGCTTGAACCCCCAACCTTCCGATCAGTAACCCAGAGCCTTAACTGTCAAGCCACTACTGCCCCCCAAGCTGGTAAGCAGATAGTTCCATGTATGATGTGAGAAGAAAAAAGGGAAAGATGACTGTTTTCGAAATGATGCAAGGTTTAGATCACTGAAATAAATAAAATGTGCTACTATTATTACTCCTGCTGTGAGAGAAATGTGAGCAAGCGTGTGCTTTTTTCATTCACACACATAACTGCTTTTGCTTTAGTCTTTCTTTTTTTATCAATTTGCTCACATACACAGTTGAAAGTTATTGTTTTCGTTTTATTACTAAAGTCACAGGATCTTTGTGCTGCTGCACTTTTATGCAGTTACTTTTACTTTGTGATGCTCCATGAGTGTACAGTAATGTACTGTAAAATCTTGTCTAGAAGTGGAATGAGTGGCATTTTTTATTTATTGATTGATTTATATCCCCCCCATTAAAAGGTACTAATACGTGTTTGATGTCTGAAGTTTGGTTCTCTGGTTCTCTATTAAGGAACGTTTATAGGTACCCATTTAGCTTTGTACAGATTGCATACATGCCTCAAAAACATGACTATAAAAAGTCGGTAATACATTCATTTATTCATTCATTCATCTTCAGTAACTTTAGATAGGAATTCACACATGGATTCACTAATACACAATTTCTACATAATCCCTTTCCTAAAATAGCAGAATGAGTCTGATGTAAATTGAATACTTACTAATCATGTACTTACTAAATCATTTCTACAATAATGAATGCCCTTTCAGTGCCCGATGATTGCGTGGAGTGAAACTGAGAAAGAAAGTGATTTGACTTATCCTAGATCACAATCTCTTAGATCTGCAACATCCTTCTCTCCATTTTCATAGACAACGGTGTCATATTGTGTCAAAACCTACATAAGCAAGTCTAATATTGACCTTCTATTCAACTTTTTGTAGTGTGATGCTTTGACACTCATTTCGCAAGCTGGAAGTTGCAAGCTTGTTAGCAACGTTAGCCTCGTAGATGCCGTGCAAGACTAATAAACAAACGTATGGCACCAAAAAAAACAAACAAACCCAAATGTGAATAAGGTGAAAGAAATAACACGATATGTTGGGTAACACAAGCAGCTGTCACTCTGATTCATTATCAAACATGCACACACACACACACATACAGAGTCACAGCTTCTATAACACACCATCCTATTCATTTACTATTTTTTTCTCCAAAGTTTGCTTTGGCTATTAGTCTGTGTAGTCTGAATGTTTACATGTACGCATCTGTGTGTGTGTGGGGGGGGGGGGGGGGTGCATTGGAAATGATCAAGAATAAATGTGAGAGTGCATTTGAAGAAGACAGGACCAGGACCAGCATTCACATGGTTTACAATTATGCTAATGCTAGTGGTTCTCATAAGAGGACCATAATCATTCAGCAGGGATTAAGATGAAGCTGCTCAATTAATTTCAGACACACATATTATTTTGCTCATATCAGGGCATGTTGGATAGAAAAGCAACAAGCAGCAAGACACGAAAGCAACAAGATCTCACAGACCCCAGAAGACATTCATTGTTCATTCATCTTCAATCATTGCTTCATCTTGGTCAGGTGATCAGGGATGCAGTGGATACGGAGTAAACACCCAGTACATGGCAGGGTACCAGGCATTCACATATTCACACACTCATTCACAACTAGGGGCAATTTAGCATAGACAATCTGCCTATTAACATGTTTTGACATTTTAAGGTGGGTGGAAACCAGAAAACATGGAGGAAACCCACATGGACATGAGCCCTTATTGAGTATGCAAATGCTGTGTATCATCAAGTCTCAAAATGGATATGCAAGCTGCTCTTAGTGGGTGTGTCTTCAAGAATTCTTAAAGTCATGCCTTTGACATGACTCAAAGGTGTTCCAGTCATGAAAACTAATCAAAATGGATGGCGAGTACGAGCTAGCTAATAATGGTTAATGATTTAATGAGCTAGCACGTAGCTGTTGAGTCTTTTATACAGACAACATAAAGGAAGCAGTGGAAACGATAAATCTTTCAGAAATATCAACATTTTCTACAGATCTGTTGGGAAATTGACTCAGAAAAAACTCTGACAACATTGCTAACAAGAATGTAACATTGATAAAATCATCAAATAAAAGACTACAGAATCCATAGCGTATCGTATGTCTTTGGACGAGATGGCTATTTTTATGGTGTGCACCAGGCAACAATGAGAAATCAGTGAAGCAATAATCTGGTGTGACCGCGATTTAATAATTAGCATCTCCTCCATTTTGATACTTAGAAAAGAGACCCCAGTCCTGCTTACTTGTGTTCTATTGGTTCACAGAATTCACAAGCCAAATTCCCCTAAAAAATAAATAAATAAATAAATGAGTGTCTTCAATATCCCAAGTCCTTTCCCCTTCAGTGAATTCCATTTTCCACCATCTGAATGGTATCCGCATTAGTTCAGATTGCTGCTTTAGCTGACAAAACAGAAAAGCATTGTTTTCAGGTGTCTCCTATACTGCCGTAGCAAGAGGTTAAAAAAACCCCATAAATGCTACAACTAAACCGTAGATGTTTGCAGTTCTGCACTTAGCCTTCAGGGCAAAATGAATTTCCATCGGTTGAGAAACGCCAACATGGTGTCACATTTCAACTTTCAAAGTAGGGAATACTACAAAAATGAGATATTCATCTTTTTGTAAATATTGTATGCATAGCACATTTCAGGGGCTCATACAGGGAAGTATTCAACCATCCATCCATTTTCTGTCATGGGAAGCCTGGAGCATATCTCAGGTAACTCAAGGCACAAGGCGAGACACCCTAGACCCATTGCAGGGCACAATTGTGCACACACTCACAAACACTATTCACACACTACGGACAATTTGGAAATGCCAATCAGCCTACAACGCGTGTCGTTGGACTGGGGGAGGAAACCAGAGTACCTGGAGGAAACATATGGAGCACAGGGAGAACATGCAAACCCCATGCCCACAGGGTAGAGCCCACGTCTGCCGATTCCCACAGTCGGACCCCCAACTCTGGAGGTGTGAGGCAAACGTGCTAACCACTAAGCCACCGTGCCCCCAGTAAGTGTTCAATTAGGAAAAATGTAGTTATTGGTATTTATATATGTACATATTCACAGATACAATAGTATTCATACTTCAAATTCAAATTCCTGTTCAAAATGACCAGATTGACAAGATTTCTTAGAAAACACTACCACTCTGAGTGCGATTAAATCATTTGAGTATCAAATGTCTATCCAGAAATGACTGCTGTAGCCGTATTATTTATGTGTGTGTGTGTGTGTGTGTGTGCATGTGTGTCTATCTAGTGAAGTAGCTCACTCAGAATCCCTGCTGAATTATTTACCTCTGGTTATGAAGCTCAGCAGGAAACTGTTTACTCACTACACACACGCTCGTTTTTTTTTTTTTCTCCTCTCCCTCTCCCACTGTCCCTAATATAAAAAGTATTTTCACACTTTCGTTTAATTTACTAGGTCACTTCAGGGTGAATGGAAAACTTTCTTCTTTTTCATGGTTTATTTTGGAAATAATTAACAGGAATTGCACTTCATAGGCTAAATAAATCTTAAATTATGGAAGCACTCCGTGGAAGGACATTCTGAGATTCATTCAAATTATGGACACGGCTTATCTATGACTTGGGTTGCAGGGGAAAAAAATTGCTAGTTCCTACATTCCAATAGTGATATTTCATATGTCTATAAACATGGGTGTCTGGTGGCTTGTAGTATCTACAGAAAAGGGCAGTTTGTGCTGAATTTTAAGCTTCCCTGTGACATTTTAGTAGCAGTAGGTGGCTGATTTCACGTGTCTCGGAGGTTAGTCTTAAGCGACCTAATCTGAAAGCTGATTTTATGTATAATATAATTAATAAATAAATTGAGATCGTCCTACAAAACTACGATTGCCGCTGTCCGTCTGTTTTGGATTACTGTTATTGAAACTGTGCATGCTCTAAGAGAGGTAGGATCCAAGTTCAGAGTTTATTTTGGAATAAACGTACAGTAGGACACAACTGGAGACAAACACTCGGTCATCCGTGCAAGAGGATTGTGCAAAGGCTGTCAATCAGTAAACAATGCAGAAGTACCAGAAACTAGCAAAAGTACCAAAAAAACATCTGATATTAAGGTATAGGCATGCAATCAGAAAGGCAAGACTTCTCAATGAGCTAGTGAACGCAGTCTATAAACAATGAATAAATGAGGAAGTAATGAGTATCAGGTGCGAGTTCAGATGACATGGAAGTCTGGTATTGTGGTGATGGGGACTCAGTGATACCGGGTGAAACTGTCATGTGACACAGTGACAGCTTTTATGCTGTATAAATATTATTGACACTTAATTCAAGCCCTATTTGAGATTGACACACCAAGTTGCAGTGCACGAATCCGAATTTCATCATGTCAACCCAGCAAAATCCGTGTAAAGCAGAGGAGGTGGTTATGTAAAATATGGGTTGCCAGATTGGATTAAGTCTTTCAGATGTAATTCAATTAAAACTGAGTATCAACAATATCCAAATGACATCTAAACACAATTATATTTATTAGTACAAGGTTATTTGATTCCACATGTGAATGGAGTTAAGAACACATCAATTTGTGAGTTACAATCTGGCAACCCTGAAATGGAGTGTACAAACACATAGCTACAACAAGATTATTTTTTTAACTATCTGAGTAAAATGAAATGTATAATTGTGTTCTTTTTTCCGCATTAATTAGGATATTAGGTAGAATAAGTTAACATTAACATTTTTCAGGTTATATACATTTATTAATTTATTTATTTTACTAGTAGATATACAGTTCCCTCCACTAATATTGGCACCCTTGGTAAATATGAGCAAAGAAGGCTGTGAAATTTTTTTATTGTTTAATCTTTTGTTTAAAAAAATCACAAAAATACTCTGCTCTCATAGATATCAAACAGTTGCAAACAAAACACAGGTTTAACAAAAATATCTTTGTTAAATATAGGTGTGGCACCCTTTAGTCAATACTTTGTGCTACCTCCCTTTGCAAGATAACAGCTCTGAATCTTCTCCTATAATGCCTGATGAGGTTGGAGAATACAGGGAAAGGGACCTGAGACCGTTCCTCCATACAGAATCTCTCCAGATCCTTCAAATCTCGAGGTCCATGCTGGTGGACTCTTCTCTTCAGTTCACCCCACAGGTTTTCTATAGGTTTCAGGTCAGGGGACTGGGATGGCCATGTCAGGACCTTGATTTTGTGGTCAGTAATCCATTTTTGTGTTGATTTTGATGTATGTTTTGGATCATTGTCCTGCTGGAAGATCCAACCACGGCCCATTTGAAGATTTCTGGCAGAGGCAGTCAGGTTTTCATTTAATATCTGTTGATATTTGATAGAGTCCATGATGCCATGTATAGTAACAAAATGTCCAGGTCCTCTGGCAGAAAAACAGCCCCAAAATATTAAAGATCCAGCACCATATTTAACCGTGGGCATGAGGTACTTTTCCATATGGCTACCTCTCTGTGTGCACCAAAACCACCTCTGGTGTTTATTGCCACAAAGCTCTATTTTGGTTTTCACCATAGAACTGAATCCCATTTGAAGTTCCGGTAGTGTCTGGCAAACTGAAGATGCTTGAGTTTGTTTTTGGATGAGAGTAGAGGCTTTTTTCTCGAAACCCTTCCAAACAACTTGTGGTGATGTAGGTGACTTCGGATTGTAGTTTTGGAGACTTTCTGACCCCAAGACGCAACTAACTTCTGCAATTCTCCAGCTGTGATCCTTGGAGATTGTTTGGCCACTCGAAGCATCCTCTTCACAGTGCGTTGAGACGATATAGACACACGTCCTCTTCCAGGTCGATTTTCAATGCTTGTGCTATTTTCTTATTGCCACTTCCCATTTTGTGAAGCTCAACAACCTTTTGCCGCACATCACAGCAGTATTCCTTGGTCTTACCCATTGTGATGAATGACTAATGCAATTTGGCTTATGTGTTACCTCATATGTATACCCCTGTGAAACAGGAAGTCATGGATGAACAATTTCCTGTTCCTAGTCTCCCAGGTGTACTGAAACAATGTACAATATAAATGGGAATATACCTCAAATATATATTTTCTCATATATATTTGAAGAAAAATATATTTTTCTTCTTTGCTCATATTTACCAAGGGTGCCAATATTAGTGGAGGGAACTGTAGCTCTAGCTTCTTTTGCAGTATACTTCTTCTGAGATTTACAGAGACTGATGTCATCCACTGCAATACTTTTGTAAAAGATAATATATTTTACAAATATATAACATATTCTGTAATAATGACTGTGTTCAGTGTGTGTTTGTCAGCTGTAACAACACACACACACACACACACACACACAACACTC
Source organism: Ictalurus furcatus (assembly GCF_023375685.1). Classification (NCBI taxonomy): domain Eukaryota; kingdom Metazoa; phylum Chordata; class Actinopteri; order Siluriformes; family Ictaluridae; genus Ictalurus; species Ictalurus furcatus. The sequence continues at coordinate 20,050,923 of NC_071271.1, forward strand.
AAACCAGTTTCACTGTTGTGTTGGTGTCTGTTTCAAAAATAGAAAAAAGTTAATATAAGGAGTCAGAGAATATAAAAGGAAAGAATGCTGAAGACAAAATAGTGCCGAAAGAGCGAAAGAGAGTCAGAAATAATAAGTAGCTGCTGAGAGAGGTATGGGAAATGACAGAAAGATGGGGCGGTATTCCAAAAGAGTGTGTGCATGATCTAGAAAGGTGTGCCTGGTTTTCAGACAGTGTCAGACAGTCTGAATCATATTTCTCCACACACACACACACACACACACACACACACACACACGTGTTAATTAGCATCTCATACCTTGCCAGCCGGGTTTGCAGATGGGTTTGACGTGAATGTGTACAGTCGCGCTCCGTGTCGCTCTTTTCTGCCCGCAGTCAAAAGCTGTCACACTGATCTCATAGTGCGGCTGGGTGTCGAAGCTCAGGCTCTCTGTGTTCCTGATGTTGCCTACACACACACACACACACACACACATACACACACAGACACACACCAGGACTCAGGAGGTTGCACTGATTTTACAATGCTATGATCAGTTTAAATTGACTATAATAATATTCATAATACACTCGATATATATAGACTCTCAAAAGTGGATCTGGTAAAAAAAAATTAATAAATCAATCACATGTTTAGTTTAGCATGTTGGAATGTAATCATGCCGAATACTATGTTGCATAAGTATTCACCCCCCTCAACTTTTCCATGTTTTGTACTGTAGCGTTACAGCATAAAACTGAAATAGATTTAACTTGGATTATATGTCATGAATATCTCCGTTGCTTCTCTGACTAATCCCCTCTTTACTCTGCCACTGCCTTTTTTTAATATTGTTTATTTATTTATTTATTTATTTATTTTTACATCTACTCCAGTATTGTGTCGATTTATGGCCTACAGTCCATTTCAGTTCCTTAAAAATGTGGAAAAGTTCAATGGGGCGTGAATACTTATGCACACACTGTATATTATTACGCATATTAGTTTATGTTTTCACCTTCCCGCCTGTTCTACTAAACCATTTAAAAAAAAAAAAAAAAAAACATCCTGAATGATGGATTTTCAGATTCGTTTCAATATGTTTGATATCAAATCAGATTTCACCATCAGTTCCTTTTGAGTAAGTGAAACAAATCAACGTCCCACTTTTTAAACCCTGCTAAGTTTAGCGGCTATGCCATAAACGAGATAACACCCACTTCAACAGACCACTTCACCTTATATAGTATAGTGATCTTCACCTCCGCCTCAGCTGTTATTTTCTGATATCAGCTTCGTTTGGCGATATCTCTTATACATGAGTGTGCTTATTTCCAGGCCAAAATGAAATTCTCAATAAAAAAAAAACATAAAAAAATTCCACTGAGCTAACCAACACTGCCCATCAGAAGCTACATAAGATATTTATATGTTTCCCAGAAGACTAAATAATACCACCCCCCCCCCCCCCACCACCACCACCACCAGGGTTCCTAAAGCAGTGTGTTGCCTACTTGAGCATCAGTGAATGTTTGCACCTTTTGTAATAATTGTGTATGAGTCCCTCAGTTGTCCTCATTGTGAAAGGATCTACAAATCTTATAGCATAAGTTATAAAGGGGTCAAATATGCAGAAGATTCTGGAAAACCAAAGAATGGATCTGGAGGATTTTTCTTAGGAGCACTGGGCAGTTTAACTGCTCAGGACAAACAAAGGACTCAAGGGGATGTTGATCATCCAGGTCACAACACACAGTATTAAGAATCAAGGGTATGCAAACTTTTGAAATATGTAAACATCTGTTATGTGAAATAGCTTATTCAGGGCAGTAGTAAATAAAAAAAAATCCCTCTATTATTATTATTATTATTATTATTATTATTATTATTATTATTAACATTTTGTAGATTCTGCAAGGGGTATGTAAACTTATGACCTCAATTGTATATGTATTAGTGATGCCACAGAAACATATCCAGCACAAATGGTCAGAAAAGGCTGTTTTGGTTTCCAGAGCAAAGAGACAAAAGGGCGAACATTTTGACTACACAGCTGATAATATTATTACGCCCCACCTTAAAGTAAAAAGGCTATTGGTTCTGGATGCTTTATCACAATTTGTTTAAAGAGTAAATTGTGAAGTCTTACCAAAATGAGTGATTAAAATTATGGTAAAATGTACGCTTTAATGAGGTCAGGGATTAACACCTATAATAAATGCCAATTGTGTTACATATTAAATGCTCTAACTTTATTGGATTCGAACACTTTTTAAGCATTTCTCGGCCTTGTCCTTGGATTTTCACTTAAAGGCCAAAGAAAACCAACACTTAAGGATCTGAAGCATGAAAGAACATCATTTATTGATGAAGTCATACATGTTATATAATAAGCCTAATGTTTTTACAATGCGCTCATGGAGGTACACCTGCCTCTGCCAGTGTGTGTGAAAGTGTGTTTGTATATGTTTTGCCTGACTCTGTGGGTGTTGTTGTGTGCTTGAAAAAGTCAGCGTGCGTATGCTATGCCTGACTCTGTGGGGGTGCTGGTGTGCGTGAAGGTGTGTGCGTGTGTGTTCTGACTGACTCTGTGGGAGTGTCGGTTTGTGTGAATGTTAGCGTGTGTGTCTAACCGTTACGGTCGATAGCGAATGGTGCGTTCTCTGTGACGATCTGGTAGTTGCAGATCTGGCTGTATTGAGGCGAACAGTCTCGGTCTGTGGCGTCAACCTGCAGGATGCTGTCACACACTCTGCCCTCCTGCACAGAGCCTGAATACACAGCACTGCTGAATACAGGGGAGAACTCGTTCACATCGCCAACCTGCACGTGTACCACTGCCCTGAGGGAGAGAGAGGAAAACATTCTTTGTAAGGATTAAAAAAAACAACAACAACACTTTATTCTTTCAACTTAGCGTCTGCAGGGTATACAGACAGGGGTAAAGACACGATTGGAGCAAAACAGTAATCATGCTAAATATTAGATAATATGATTCTTTACGTTAGGAGTCATGTTATGAGCCCACAAATAAAGTTATAATTTAAGTAAATAATAGCCTATCTCTCTCTCTCTCTCTCTCTCTCTCTCTCTATATATATATATATATACAGCCTCTCTCTCTCTCTCTCTCTCTCTCTCTCTCTATATATATATATATATATATATATACATATACAGCCTATCTCTCTCTCTCTCTCTCTCTCTCTCTCTCTCTATATATATATATATTTATATATATACAGCCTCTCTCTCTCTCTCTCTCTCTCTTTCTCTCTCTCTCTCTCTCTCTATATATATATATATATTTATACAGCCTCTCTCTCTCTCTCTCTTTATATATATATATATATATATATATATATATATATATATATGACAGGTTTTTCTTCTGAAAGTTGTTTGTTTATCATAAGCTTCGATTATGTGAAACGTCCACCTGTGAAGTCCCTGTGAGTTCGCTGTTACTTTAGAAATTATAACATAATAGAAGAAGTGCATTAATATAAAGCCTGGATTTCCCTTGCAGCTGGGACACAGGTCAGAGCTGCTGTTGACCAATCAGAATTGAGAATTCAACAGCATAGTGGTATCAAGTTGTGTATTTACTATTGTGATCCAAAGACAAACATGCATGCAGTTTTTAGTACATGCATCCCTTTTTCTATATATGGAACGTGTACATAATGCTCTGTCTATACATATCAGTTGACATCTAAATGACCAATGGAAAGCTGTTTAATTAATCACACCTTTTATTTAACTGGTACGTTTATTGGTTGCCAGGTGCTCCTAATAAACTGCTGAGTGGATTTCTATGTACGTGAACATGAACGTGAGTATTTAAATGACTGAACTTTATTTGTGGACTCATAAAATGACTCCTAATATAAAGACGTGTAATATTTAACATGGTTTTTATTTTTTAGAGGCTGTTTAAATGGGAATGTAGATTGTTTCTTTTCCCCCAATACTTCCAGCAAAGTATTAAACCCTTTCCTTGACACAAAGTGAAAACGTTATGTGTTTGGCAGTAAAAGGGGTTTTGTACATTTTCCTCATGTAGCTCAGGTTTGTTTGAAGGAAAGTCTCTGAAGCTATCGGAGATGTTGTGTGCTGTGCGAGTCTGTTTATTTATTTTCTGTTTGTTTGTTCATCCTGTACTGCTGGTGCATCTCTCTTTAAAGATGCAAAAATAATCGCTTCATGAATTTACAAAAACATACCTGGTAGCATGCATTGTCATGGATAATACCAACCATATCTGGCACTACTGATAATGAAAAACTGGTGCACAGGAGGACCAGAGAACAGCCACGGCTTAATGTAATAATATCCAGCCAGGCTGACATGCTGCAAAAAACTATTGTAAAGTGGCAGCTGTTGGAAGAATAATATTAACTTGCGCATTTACACATGTCAAATATTAGAACAGCAGGACATTAGAAATTTCAAATATACATGGATTAAACATGCTGGGTTTAATCAAAAATAGCCATACTGGTCTTTAAAATAAGTCCAAACATTTAGTCATAGTGGCTATGTTTAAGGAACATAAAGAGAGACTTGGGAGTTAACCGTAATTTGTTGGACATCTACTTGTATTAGTACTAATATTTATGCTAATACTAATACTAGTCATATCTTAACGGGTAAATATATGGTTCTGGCAAGTAATCATGCTGAATACTTCTCAGCTCGACTATATAAATACATCGTAACTTATTTACTTTAATAGAATAAGTCTATATTGTTTCAGGTGGTGGCATGGGAGGTTACACAGCGTGTACATGGACATATGGACTGAGCCTCTGAGGTTTGACTGACCTTCTCCGTGAAACTGGCTTTAGGTTAAAGGAAAAAAAACTTGCAGAAAACTGTGCTTCTCCAGCAACATTTAAATGCAATTTAAATGTTATTTGCACCAAGGGTATGTTTAAAAACCTCATTTAAGCCATTGCATTAAGGAGTGAAGCACTTCAGGATATGCTGTGTACAAAGCACTGACACTGGAGACTCCATTAAAAAATGTTAAATAAAGCTTCACCATATTAACGATTATACATTTTCTTTGTTAAATAACAGCATGCTGTATAATTTGTGTATGACTAGCCTTAGGTTAGTGCGGAGTGTCCAGAATACAAAGCCCTCCTACTATAGAAATGCTAATGTCTTAGAACAAGCGCATTAATATAAATTGGTGAGTTGAATTACAGACAGATTACTGCCTACAGATAGATTACTGCCAGACCTGAGACTCAGTGCTGTGGTGTAAATTAAGATCATATCTCATTTGCTTTTGCTAATTTCATTTTCATGTGATAAAAGAGGATGCCTCTAACTAAAAACTACAAATTAAACTATATATTATGGCATCAGGGTGCACGGGGGCCTTGTGGTTAGCACGTTCGCCTCACAGGGTCGGGGGTTTGATTCCCACCGTGGCCCTGTGTGTGCGGAGTTTGCATGTTCTCCCCGTGCTGCGGGGGTTTCCTCCGGGTACTCCAGTTTCCTCCCCCAGTCCGAAGACATGCATGGTAGGCTGACTGGCATGTCCAAAGTGTCCATAGTGTATGAATGGGTGTGTGAATGTGTATGTGATTGTGCCCTGCGATGGATTGGCACCCTGTCCAGGGTGTACCCCGTCTTGTGCCCGATGCTCCCTGGGATAGACTCCAGGTTTCCCCATGAACCTGAAGGAAGGATAAGCGGTCTAGAAGATGGATGGATGGATTATGGCATCAATTTTTAATTAAAAAAACAAACAAACAAATAACTAAATAGTAATTGTTGGCATATTGTTGTGGTATAAGGGGAATAAAAGACTTTGGGACATGCTGTAATTGGAAAATAATTCACGTCAGGGTGGTAACAGTAACTGCATCATACTCCTTTGTCACTGATTCATTTCCTATTAGTTTCCTAACAGCATGTCCTGTTATACAATGCAGTCTTTTCAATTACGAATGCATACTGTATATTTACTGTATTAACAAATTGTGGTAGTAGGTTCCAAAATTATGGTACTTTGCATTAAATGCATTGTATTAAATTAATTAATTGCAGGTATTTTTTCTAATTAGTAGCTACCAATATATTGCAAAGTATGCACCAAGAATTATGTGTATATACTGAATTGTGGAAGTAACTGCACTGCGGAAAAAGCTGCTGTTGTACAAACCTGGGAGCTTTCACATAACTTAGTACAAAAGTGACCAAAGACAGCTTTTCAGGAGAAGTACCTCATAGTAACTGTGAAGCACTGTGTTAGAAATGTTATGGTTTGGGGTTGGTTCGCTGACTCAGGGACTGGACATCATGCATTCATTGATTCAATTATGAATTCTGCATCATATAATAGAGTGCTTGAAGATAATGTGAGGCCATCTATCCGAAAGCTGAAGTTGAACTGAAAGTGGACCTTTCAACAGGATAATGATCCTAAACACACTAACAAATCCACCAAGGAATGGCTCAAAAAGAAGAAATGGAAGGTTATGGAAATGGAACGGTGTAGTCAAAGCCCGGATTTGAATGCCATTGAAATGTTGTGGGGGAATTTGAAACGGACAGTACATGCAAGAAAACCCTCAAACATCTTGCAACTGAATGAATACTGCATGGAAGCGTGGTCAAGAATTCCAGCAAGCCTGGTGGACAATTATGCAAAAACGCTTACAAGAAGTTATTTCTGCTAAAGGGGGAAATACTCGCTTCTGAGGCCAAGGGTGTACTTACTTTTTTCCACAGAAGAATATCACATCTATTAAATATTTCAGTTGAATAAATGGTTGTGGTTTTGTTCAAGTATATCAACTTTATTAATAGGCACTTTATTAATTAGGATCAAATGTTTGCTTGTCCAAATATGTTAAAAAAAAAAAAAAAGGCAACAATTTCCATGGGGTGTACTTATTTTTTCACATGCCTGTATATTATCCACAGTAAAATAGTGTTGTCAACCCTAAAATGGTGGTAGTAAATAAGGAATGGACATAATGTTATGATTAATTCCATTTTGTATTCTGTAATTTTTTGCATTGTGTCTTAACCCCAGATTGGATATGGATGATGTGTAATTTTTTTTACACTAAAATCATCAAGTCAAACATGCTCCCACATCACGTACAGTCATCACTGCATTGTCTATTTGTTTCTTTTGCTCACTCAAAGAATGCGATGGATCTCGATGCTGATCAGGACAGTGGGACCAGTGGGACCAGTTTAAATAAGTATCCATGGGAACTGTGTGGAAATAAACTGCTATTTATTTATTTAACACACATGAACACAAACTCAAACTCTGACTGAAGCAATACAACTTAACCCTATCATGCCTAAAGTATTTATACGCATATCCATTGTCCATGAGTAAAAAAGGCTAAAAGAGTATGCCTGAAAGTACAACAATAAAAAATAAATATGTATATGTAAAAATTTGAATCGTATTTCTGCTCTGAAATATGTAATGTTGAAGACATAATAATATTTTCTGAACATAAAAAGTTCACACAGTTTAGAACTGTTTCACGCTGAGGAGGTAAAAAAAATAATAAATAAATCATTGACCCCAAAACAAAACTTAACAAAAAAAACCCATTTAAAAAAAAAAAAAAAAAATTGTTGTTGTCACTTATTTTTGAGAATGGCAAATAATCAGTATTGATTACACTGTATAATAATTAAACTGTAATGCCCTCAGGGAATTTGAATGTTATCTTATATTTTACTAAAATTTACAAAAGACCCTCAAATTGATTGTCCATAAGTGTGGACACTAGGCATAAAGGGTTTGTCACACAGTAAACTGGTGACTCCATTTCCTAGAATGCACCACAAACCACAAACATGGCTGAAGACAACTACAACTCCCAAACACACACACCCACACACACACACACACACACACACACACACACACACAGAGAGAGAGAGACTCGTTCACCGGCTCCAGAGTACTAATTAGAGCACCTGTTTCCAATGACACTCATGGCACACCACACTATATAAGAGACTGTTCAGTCACTATATCTTTGCAAAGTAATACGCACGGCTGCGTTTGTCTCTGTTGATTACCAAGCCTTTCTCTCGTGTTGTTTTGAGTTTTGTTAATTCCCTTGTGTGTGATTTTCTGCCCTGCCTATTCTGGAGTGTTTGCATGATCGTTAGACCCTTGCCTGTCCATGTTTATCGATTTCTGCCTTACCCTTTGAATTTGTGTCCTCATTAAACTGCCATACCTGCGTTTGCTTCCGTCTCAGCCTCCATTATGTGACAGGGTTAAGTGAGGCGGAAATATACCTTAATTTTTGCTACTGTTGTGTGGTGTGACTTTTTAGTTTATGTAGCATAGTCTGTTTTTTCATGAACATCCCCAGCTCCAACATAGGAGGACATACTTCACCAGACAATTTCTAGAGCTACCACAGTGGTTAGCACCTTATAATTGCTTTGCAGTACTGTACCAGAAAGCAATCAATAAAACAATCTTTGGTAACTCGGTATTTAAGATTCTATCCAAGGTGAAGGGAAGGTTGTGAGTCCCAAATCCCAAAGCTGCCAGCATTGGAACCTCAAGCAAAATCTCTTAACCTTCAATTGTTCAGCTGTGTGCATCTTTTTGTTTTGGATAAAACAGTCATCCAAACAAGGGCATGTATTGAGAGAGAGATAGAAAGCGAGAGAAGTTGTATGAGACAGGTTTATGGAGAGTAATCCATCCTGTAGAACTGCAGTGGTGATATCTATATTTTCTGCTTTTAAAGGCTGTAATTCGGTAATCAATCCCTTTTATTATTATTTATTCTTCCATAAAACTTTGATAGGCCATATAGAAGAAGCCCCACACTCAGCATGGAGACATTTATTCAGCTGTTCACCAAGACTGAGATCTCGATTTTATTAGGGTTATTTAAAAAGTAATAGCAAGAGCAGCATGTTGGCAAGCAGGTAGCGTTGCCACGTTGCAGCGCCAAGGACCTTGTTTCGATCATGAGCTCGAGTGACTGTCTGTGAGGAGTTTCGTGTGTTCTCACCATGTCACCATGTGTGGGTTTCCTCAGGGTTCTCCGGTTTCCTCCCATATCCCAAAAACATTCCAGTAGGTGAATTAATTGAATGAATGAATGAAAAAACAACCATGTATCCATTTTCACAGGAGCGGTGTCTAACGCTGCATGTATACATAATATTCGATGTTATTTGCAAGTACAATTAACTGCCTTAGTTTACATCTACATTAATCCAGATAGATCTGAAAAATGCATTTTTCTAATCTACACTGGTGTTTTCAAATGGTTTCCAATAATTGCTCGTCCACACTTATATGGCTGAAAACGCTTATATCCATAAACTGCGCACGCGTGAAAACGTAAGAAGCTTTGGTCTGCAACATTTCCGTCAGGTGTTTGTTTAAAATTGCAATCTGAATGCTGTACAAAGTGCCATTAGTCTTCAACAAAGCTATCAAACTGGATAACAGGCACAACAAGTGCAGTACAACATCGTCCAACATTTAGTTTGTTTTGAGTTGAATGGGTCACGTGACAAAAAATACATCATCGTTTTTGAATATCTCAGTTTTCAAATGTGTCCACTTGGGAGAGCGTTTTCGAAAAGCTCCATTTTTAGCTGGAGAAAAATGCTGTCTCAGTGTGGACGGAAGGCGGAGAGAAAAATGTGCGTTTTCAGATGTATCCAAATCAATGTGGACGTAGCCTATGTGAGTTCACACTGAGAAATATGAATAAATTTAGAACGGTAAAAATAGTCAGAAGACGGACCACATTTGAACTTGTTATCCCATCGTGCACTACCTAATGAAAGAGGATGGGCTTAACCAATAGACAGAACCAACACAGCCACCGATCTCCATTTTAAAACTGTACTTCTTAGTGTCCTGTTCTTTAAATAAAAGAAGAAAAAATCATGTAGTACAGCTTGGTAAGTTAGCTACAGTAGCTAGCAACCAGCTAACAACTAGCAGTAGCCAGCAACCAATATGGTGCATATTAGCGTTGTTAGCAATATCACTAAATAACTTTCTAAGATAATTATCTAAGATAATTTCTTTCTAAAATATTGCTCAATTAGGGTGGTACCCAGAAACTTTCATTTTTCTGAATCTGCATGCTAATGTAACTAGGTAAATTAGCAAAAGTTTGAAATACATTGAACACTTTTGAGTGTTACTGAGTATTTTGACAGTGTTGCCTAAAGATAAATAAATTGCTAATATATATATATATATATATATATATATATATATATATATATATATATATATAAATATTCTGAGAAATTCTCATGTGACACATGAAAGCTAGTTCACTAGACTCGAGGTTAACTAGCTAGTTCTTTGGAAATGCAGGAAGAAAATGGATGTCATTCCAAATGGTATTTGCATGTATTGTGTATTTATGTGTATATAAGTTATATACATCTAAAAAAAAAAAAAAAAAATTAATATTGAGGAAAAGTTATTTTTTTTCTGTAATTTAATTCAAAAAGTGGAACTTTCATATTTCCTAGATTCATTAAACATCAAGTGAAAAAATTTCAAGCCTTTTATATTTTATTATTAATGATTACGGCTTACAGCTCATGGAAATCAAAAATCCAGTATCTCAAAATATTAGAATAAAGAATTTATAATACAGAAATGTCGACTTTCTGAAAAGTATGTTAATTTATGCACTTGATACTCGGTCAGGGATTTAATCCTTTTGTACAAATTACTGCATCAATGCGGCGTGGCATGGAGGCGATCAGCCTGTGGCACTGCTGAGGTGTCTGGAAGCCCAGGTTGCTTTGATAGCGGTCTTCAGCTTGTCTGTATTGTTGGGTCTGGTGTCTCTCATAGATTCTCTATGGGGTTCAGGTCAGGCGAGTCGGCTGGCCAGTCAAGCACAGTAATACTATGGTCAGCAAACCAGTTACTAGTAGTTTTAGCACTGTGGGCAGGTGCCGAGTCCTGCTGGAAAAGGAAATCAGCATCTCCATAAAGCTCGTCAGCAGATGGAACATGAAGTGCTCTAAAATCTCCTGGTAGACGTCTGCATCGACTCTCGACTTGAGAAAACACAATGGACCAACACCAGCAGATGACATGGCACCTCAAATCATCACTGACTGTGGAAACTTCACACTGGACTTCAAGCAGCTTGGATTCTGATCCTCTCCACTCTTCCTCCAGACTCAGAGACCTTGATTTCTGAATGAAATGCAAAATTTACTTTTATCTTCCCCATGATTGTGGTTGTGTGTACTGAACCAGACTGAGAGATTAAAGGTTCAGGAAACCTTTGCAGTTGTTTTGAGTTAATCAGCTGATTAGATCTCTTCTCAGGTCGACATTTCTGTATTATAAATTCTTTATTTGAATATTTTGAGATATCGTTTTTTTTTATTTCCATGAGCTGTAAGCCGTAATCATCGAGATTAAAAAAAGAAGAAGAAGAATTGAAATATTTCACTTTATGTGTAATGAATCTAGAATATATTAAAGTTCTACTTTTTAAATTAAATTACGGAAGAAAATGAACTTTTCCACGATATTCTAATTTTGCCGGTTTTAGTGGCTCTGCATATTAATTTAGCATATTAATGATTAAAATATATTCATTTGTTTTCATTTTTTTTCTAGAGGGATCATTGTAACTGGTTTAAAATGAGGTTCAGGGCTACTTTAAAGCTTGATCAGATGGCCTTGTTATGTTTAAATGTAAGAATGGATTAGTATTGATGTTTGCATCTGTATCTGCCGATGTTGATGTGGCATTATCGATCGTGCCTATTTTACTCAAAACAGTGTACACACACACACACACACACACACACACACACACACACACACACACACACATTTTAATTTGTTCAAATCTCCAGTATAGCACATTCTGCTTTTCAATCTCACAAACATATTGATCTGCTAAAGACGAACAAACCACCAGCTTTCTTTAATCTCTAACCTCAATCCTCACGCTGTAGGAAGTTTGTATGTGTGTGTGTGTGTGTGTGTGTGTGTGTGTGTGTGTGTGATGGCTATCTGTTATAAATTTGCTATGGGGCTAAGCCCTTCGTCTTATTCAAGATAAAATACATAAAAACATGGTGGTTGTGGGATGAAAATAATCTGAAGAAAAATGTACATGCACACTTTCTTATCAGTTTCTTTTTCCTAGCATGGCTCGTTCGTTTTGCGCAAATTTGTTCAACAAAAACGGTAAAATTATGCTAATACACAAAATACTGAACATCTCAGTGCATATTGTATAATTGACAATAAATAGATCAAAGAAACAATTGATTAATGTTAAGCTCTCTACTTTATTGTTCTGTAATATGAAATCAGTTCACTGTAAAAAATAAAAAAATAAAAAAATAAAACATATTGAAAAATATACAAGAACAATCTATAAGAAACAGTGATATGTCTTCTCTTTTGAGATTGATATAAACCCATGCTTCAATAAGCAGACAAAAATGATATGTTCACACAAAGGACCTTTTATACTCTATATGCAGATTTAATATGAAATCACGTCACTGTCCGTTTTAAGAAACATGAACGCAAACATCAGAATAAAGCTGCGAGATATTGTGAAATGTCCTTTTATTATTATTATTATTTTTTATTTTTTTTTGCAACAACAGAAGTCAACTGAAATCAGAGCAGTTTATATTTTGATCCTGGTTATGACCCTGTGTGTGTGTGTGTGTGTGTGTGCATGTGTGTGTGTGTGTGTGTGTGTGAGTGTGTCTGTGTGTTAGTTGAGTACTAGGAATTGACCTCAAAGGGAATAATCTTATCCGGATTAAAAACCTCCAAAGCGATAAGGATGTCTTCCAATTTCATTCCTCTCTCTTTTTTTGTAAATGGAAAGCTATGACACTTGGCAAATACGCCCCCCCCCCCCCCCCCACACACACACACATACACATACACACACACTCACACAAACACAACTGCTGTTCCAGCCTCCTTTCACAGTCCTTCTCGTCTCTTTGTGAATTTGTCATGCCTGTCCTGTCTCTTCAGCCGTTCACTCGTCCTGCTCTCCAAATCTCTATTCCTTCATCTGTCCCTTCTCTTCCCACTATATTCATTATCTATTCTCTCTCTCTCTCTCTTACACACACACACACACACACACACACACACACACACACTACACATGCATAATTATCATACAGCATGTATTTATGTAAAGGTTTTGGTGTTAACACACAGTGACAGATGGAGAAGCAGGCCAGCAAAAATCCCTCATCAACATGTGTTTATATTTGTTTGTGTCTGTTCAGTCATCCATTAAAGTGTAAAGCTCCAGCCAGCTCCGTGTGACACATTCAAGTGTCAGTTGATTTTCATAAACAGTCTCACAAGTACAAGTAGATGTGAAATGAGAAGTGGCAAAAAATATTACACCGTGATATGTCAAAATATTTTCACGGTGAGTGAAACAGATCATGATGACATGACTGGCTGCGAAACATTCATGGGAAAATCGAAAAATGCATGTTTAATGTTTGTAAAACTAAAATGTCTTTAATAAGTGACAGGAAGTTAAAAGAAGACAGTGAACAACTTGCTGCAGAGAATCAATGAAGTCGATCAGTAGGAAGTGACCCATTGATACATCCATCCATCCATCTTCTATACCGCCTATCCTTTTCAGGCTCACGGGGAACCTGGAGCCTAACCCAGGGAGCATCGGGCACAAGGCGGGGTACACCCTGGACAGGGTGCCAATCCATCGCAGGGCACAATCACATACACACTCACACACCCATTCAAACACTACGGACACTTTAGATATGGCAATAAGCCTACCATGCATGTCTTTGGACTGGGGGAGGAAACCGGAGTACCCAGAGGAAACCCCCGCAGCATGGGGAGAACATGCAAACTCCGCACACACAGGGTCACGGTGGGAATCGAACCCCCGACCCTGGAGGTGTGAGGCGAACGTGGTTAACCAGGTTAACCACTAAGCCACCGTGCCCCCCCCATTGATACAGTATGCTCATAAAATCCATGATATAAGCATACACTATATGTCCAAAAGTTTGTGGACACCTGATCATCATACCCATATTTAGGTCTCCCACAAACTACTACCACAAAGTTGGAAGCACATCAAGTGTCCAGTCCCACTTCACACTGATTAATTTACCAACAAAACATCAAAAAGTCCACTTCTTGATTATTCCAATTTTTCTTCCCCACAGTATATTATGCCTACTCTTCCTGGTTTCTTGTTTTTCAACTTTGGTTTTGTTAACTTGCAGTTCCAATATTTTCCTTGATATTTTATGCTTACAAAGTTTGGTTTAAATGGTATTAAATGTTATTCGAGTTGAATTTTGATCTTTAGTTCTTATGGCCACATCAGCAGAAGCTCAAAAATGATCACTGAACCTAAGAATCTTGTTCAGTGAATCACACAAAAACCAAATGTCGAATCAAATGAATCAAAATAAATACGAGTTGTTTTTTTCTTTTTGTAATTTAACACAAACTTGAAGTATCAGTGACTGGGTTGGGAGGCATGGCGGTTTAGTAGTTAGCACGTTTGCCTCGCACCTCCGGGGTTGGGGGTTTGAATACCACGTCCACCCTGCATGTGCAGAGTTTCCATGTTCTCCATGTTCTCCACGTGCTTGAGAGGTTTCCTCCAGGTACTCCAGTAAAGTCCAAAGACATGCGTTGTAGGCTGATTGTCATTTCCAAATTGTCTGTAGCGTGTAAATGTGTGTAGTTGTGCCCTGTGATGGACTGGCCCCCAGTCCAGGGTGTCCCCCACCTCATGCCCCAAGTTCCCTGGGATAGGCTCTAAGCTCCCCTTGACTCTGTGTAGGATAAGCGGTATGGAAAATGGATGGATGCATGACTGGTTTGACGATAATCATGTTACAGAATCATGTATTTATGGAATGGCATTTTAGTCAATAATAAATACACAAGCAAAAAAGCAAATAAAAATAATATGCCTATGATATAAATAATAAAATGTGTAAATGCAGAAAAATAAATATATGAGATTTAACTCATTATTATAAAATATTATTTCATAGTAACTGTCACATTAGAGTTTGTTTTTATTTCATAATGACAGGATATAGATAGATAGATAGATAGATAGATAGATAGATATACTGTATGAAAAGAGAGTTTAGCATTTCAGCTTTTATTTCCTGGTATTTATATGTAGATGTGCTATACAACATAGAACGTAAAAGCAAGCCATTTTTAAGCTGAGAAAAGAGGGAAAAATCAATCAGAGGCATTGCACAAACATTGGGCATAGCCAAACCACCAATTTGGAAAGTCCTGAAAAAGAAAGAAAGCACTCTTGTACTGAGCAACAGAAACAGACCCCAATGGGTTGGCCAAGGAAAACAACAGCTGATATATTTGGTGTATGGCACAAACAAATTAAATGGCCTTGCTGTTCCAATAGTTTCAGAGTGGACTGTATTTACCTCATCGCCAGCCAGTGTTCTTACTTCTTAACATGGTGTGGTGCCTGTACAAACATTTTCCTCATATTTCACTACAGTAGCTACATCCGACTAAAACGAGAAACTATCATCAAAACTGCATGAAATCATCCAGAGTTCAGGGAAATGGTAATGTTCAGCATAATTTAAAATTTTATTTTAGTGGCAGAGTGCCTTCTGCCAGCTGACTAATGTAAAAGTTTAACCGTATTGTAAGAGGCAAAACTGCTGCGTTGTTATTTTTGAGCTATCTTTTAAACATCTAATTTAATGTACTAGTACGTGTGTTAATGTCAAGCGCAATCTGAATACATTTTCTATAGTTTTCCAGTCGGCTAGCTAGCACTGCTTAGAGGTTGAAAGTAAATGAGAATGTAAATGACAGGATGCTATAGCTTCACGCTCGGATGCAGTAGGAAACTTGACGTTGTTTTCTGAGCCTGCAGAGTTTAGCTCATGCTGTTGTACAAATATAAGCCTCGTTTATCATTTATCTCCGTGTTCTTTTGGTCACCATTTGTCACTGAAACCCCAAAAGTACAATTAAGAGCCAAGGTAGTTACATAATGGTGTGTACCAAATATTCTTGATGGCGGTGAAAAAAAGAGCGAATGAAAAATTCAGCGAGTCATTGGAAATGTGATCATCATCTATAATGTTATTGTTCATTCGTTACCTCTGTATCACTATCATGCATCATTATCATGTATCATTATCACTATCTGTATCATTACACATTTTGGTCTAGCTTGCTTATCAGTCATTAAAGGTAATATTTACTACTGGGTATTTCAAATAGTAACCGGCTCTGGGGCATGAATGTTGGCAGATAAATTTTGTCCACAAATAAGGACAAGAGCAGCGATGTGAAAGAAAATATATAGTTTGGATGTTGTTTGGACAAGTTTATTAAATATATTTTAAGCATTAATTTCTATTTAAATTTAATAGCCCTTTACTGCATGGTGTTGCCATATAGCAACAATTAATTTATCTCCAATTTTTTGCTAGGCAATAATACAAAACTACTATTTTCATATTGCCATGTCACATGACCAGGAAGTGCCATTACACTTCCTTTTCTGTAATCACATGGCATGTTGAAGGTCATCCTGGGATTCATTTTTCAATATTTAGGCAAAACTACTTTAGGGGGGAAAAAATGAAACACTATCTGAGATAAGTTAAGATTTATTTTTTGTCATTTAAACAAGTTTAAATATTTTGAGTATTCTGTTAAATGGTAAAATGTAATTGTTGCCATATGGCAACAACATATGATAATGGAACTGTGCTATGTGCATTCATAAATTGAAAACATCCCTACATAGTAAAAAAGACCCGAGGCTTTTCTAATAGTATATGTATAGTAGTATATATAGTATAGTAATATAATAGTATATATATATATATATATATATATATATATATCTCCATCCATCTTCTGAAACTCCTTTTCAGGGTCACGGGGGAACCTGGATCTATCCCAGGAATCATCGGGCACAAGGTGGGGTACACCCTGGACAGGGTGCTAGTCCATCGCAGGGCACAATCACATACACACTCATTCATACACCCATTCATACACTATGGACACTTTAGACACACCAATCAGCCTACCATGCATGTCTTTGGACTGGGGGGGGAAACCGGAGTACCCGGAGGAAACCCCCGCAGCACAGGGAGAACATGCAAACTCCGCACACACATGGCCCCGGCAGGAATCGAACCCCGGACCCTGGAGGTGTGAGGCAAATGTGCTAACCACTAAGCCACCATGCGCCCCATATATATATTTATTTATTTATTTATTAATAATTTATTAATTTGTGTATGAATTTTGAGTGAGTGAATACATCCACATGCTTTTTACAACTGTAATTCCTTTCTAGAATATATAACATTTACATGCTTACTACTGGCAAAAAAAAACCTGACTATATGATACCTTCCACCATGGCACATTGTTGCCATACAGCACCAATTTACCAAACTACTCCCCTAAATTAATTGAAGTACTTGAACTAATTCAAGTAATAAAAGTCCATAAAATTTCTTTTTGATGTAAGTATAATACTTATATATATATATATATATATATATATATATATATATATATATATATATATATATATATATATATATATATATATATATATATATATTAATTGTACGTCTGGCTTTCTTTTAACAAATTAGTAAAATGAAGTAAGTCTTGAGCTTTTCTTATATTCTTGCAGAATTTTCGGCACAGTATTTGGCAAAATGAATGAATAAATCAATCAATCGATCCTGTCTCTGTGCCGAGTCAGAGTAATGACAGCAAAGCACAGGCATCAATTGCTTTGCACTTTTTCCCCCGAGGTGTCCTCAGCTACAGTTCAGAAGAAATTATATGTAATGACATAAAATTTCTCTGTTTCCACAAACAATGTCTCTCCAGAAACAAATACAGTAATAGTCAGGGCCACTGACAGTACATAACAGACAACCTGTTTTGTCTCACATAAAAAAATAAAAAATAAAAATAAAAATAAAAACATCAAGCGCTGTAGCCTAGTTACATTACATTATTGATACTTCTATTCAGGCATAATTGATATGATAGCACTTCATTCAGTAAGTTTCTGCTATTTATTATTAAATTATCTGGGTGCAGAACTGTGTGTACTCTCCTACATGTTATAGTTCATTGAGCTATTATTATGTATATGGCCACAGTCACAAAAAAAAAAATGCACACACACGCATCTTGCTCTCTCTTTCTCCAAAACTCAGCTAGAGAACCCCCACCCCACCCCACCCCCGGTGAGACGCTCGCACGATACAATTGATGTCGACCACAAATTCAATGTTTTTTCAATGAGATAGCAGCAGAAAGCTTTTCCTTTGCAAGTGCTGAATACCACAGCATCACCTCAGACTGAACCTTCCATCAAAAAGTTCAATTGTCTCAACTTTGTCCACCGTGGCTCTTGTTATAAGCGACTTTAAAACTGAAGTTTGTGTATTAAATAAAGTCTCACAGCCCTGAAAAAATGAACCTATAGTGTCCAATTATAAGATCAAGGATGTGTGTATGGGGGTTCATTAAAGTTCATGATTTACTAATAAAAACCACATCCCAATGTGTTTTATTCCTTTTACACTACAGCAATTTGCCAATTAATACAATTCTGAATTGATGAACAAACTACATTTTGTATTGTAGAGGACATTTACAGAGTATGTTTACACTTGTCCACAAGACAGTCAAGTTGCTGTTATCACTTACTGTATTTTATAGCAGCTGTAAACAGTCATTACCTCACCAGGGTCTCTCTTTTTATCTCTCTTTCTCAATTTTAATAAAACAACAACAACCAAAAAAAAAAAAAAAAAAAAAAAAAACACCACAAAAAATGCAACTTATCAAATTACCAGGAAACTGGAAAGCACAAAAGCTCTCATGTGGTGAAAAACTTACTGACCATTACCAAAGGCTGACACTGGAGAGTCATATATAAATATAAAAACATTATACATACATATATTCTATATTATACATATATTCTTACAGAAGTTACAGAAATGACCATATCACTGATTTAACTTTTTTTTTCTTTATTACATAGCAGTAATTCATTTACTGTATTATTAGCCTTTTATTACATGAAACATCTGGTATACAAATCCCTATGTACAGGTTGTTACTATAGAAACATGACATATTAGAACAAGTGCACTGATTTAAATTACAGCTGGAGCTACTGTCAGAGATGCTGATATAGAAAATAATTCAACACCTCCTTATCAATTGCAGGAACTGTACTAGTTTTCCTGAACCAGTGCTTAGGAGTTCACTCAGACTTCTATACATGATTGTATGTAATTAGTGGAACAATTCACTAGATTAAGCACACATTAAAGCTTTGTCTGTATGAATCAGCACCGAGTTTTCTTCGAAACCGCTCATACCCTAGAACAATACAGGCATGCGTTTGAAAAGACAGTTTATCCAGTTTATCTGTTTATCCAGAGCCACAAAACCCATTTAACTCTGCAACATTATGCACACGGAGTTTGTTTACCTGCAACACTAAGATCATTATCTGATTTTGCAGTTCAAATGCTCATGTAAACAGGATACTACAATAGAGCATATCAGATTAAAGCTCTTGTAAGATTTCACCTTGACTGGAGTAAATACAAGTATAAGTAAGTCTAAATTAGACTATCTGTCCATTTGGGAAATAAAAAAGGGATTGGATAGAGAAGAGTTTTCCCAGAAGCTTAAAAAAAAAGACCAAATAACTTGCAATTTGTTACCAGGAACAAAAATAAATACATAGCAAAGCCAATGCATGTTATAAAAATGTATCAGAGAGCATATGCTACATGTCCTGATGAGGTAGGCTTTGCCATATATTTAAAAAGAAATTTGATTATATAAGATCTGAAGGTCCCTATTATCAGATTACTGAAGTGCATGTAATCATTTCTGATTGAATTATTGCGAAACTCTCTCTCTCTCTCTCTCTCTCGCTCATATTTTGTACATGTATATGCCATTAGTCTTTGCATAAGAGTAAGTTTAGTCTATTATTCACACAAAATCCAAAATACTGCATAAGAAAATACTGGAGCTCATAAATTGGTTTGTTTGTTAGAATGATGTTGTGTGTGTGAGTGTGTGTGTGTGTGTGTGTGTGTGTGTGTGAGAGAGAGAGAGAGAGAGAGAGAGAGAGAGAGAGAGAGAGAGAGCATGAGAGAGAGAGTCATGGTAAAAAGAAAAGTTAATGAAACAAAGAAGGACAGAGACAGACAGACAGACAGACAGACAGACAGGTTCATCCTAACCTAGATAGATGGATAGACAGATAGATAGACAGATAGATAGATAGATAAATGGATAGATAGATAGATAGTTAGATAGATAGCAAATGTAGCAAGACTACATGACAATGAAAATGATAAGGGAGAGAAAGAGACTGCAAGAGAGAGAGAGGGAAAGAGAGAGAGAGGGTGAGAGAGAGAGTGTGTGTATGTGTGTGTGTGTGTGTGTGTGTGTGTGTGTGTGTGTGTGCACGTGCACGCATGTGTGCATGTGTGTGTGTGGGGGGGTGGGATTGGGGGTCAGCAGAGAATGAAATAAAGTGAAAATAAGTATTGCCCTAAAGGAGCATTGAAACAGGACACAATGGCATCTGTGAAGAGTGCATGAAAGAAGACAGGGTGAAAGGTCAAAAAAGAAATCCTGCCAAAGAGATTTGAGGAATCAAAGGAGGAAATGGTAAAGGCCAGGAGACAGAGTGAATCAGAAGATGGAAGACAAAGAGACATTGGGAGAGATAATGTCATGTTAGTGTTTTATGAGCACCCAGGAGCGATGAAACCAACAAAGTGTAGTTTTAACACTGGGGTGACAAGTCATGCTTCTGCCGTGAAGACACATCCCCACTTACTTTAGAACAGAGGCACACTGACAAATCATTTGTGACATAAAAGAAGAAAACCAGTTGAAACCTGGCGCTGATTTAGGTCAGGCACGTGTACAGTACAGATACACCCCAGGGGGAGGCTTGAGCTGCTACCCTTTTACCATCAGCCTGTAAAAGTGCTCCCATGGCTGGTGTGTATAATATTTGTCATTTATACGGCCTTAGGGTGGCTGCCAGAGCAAAGATATAGCCTGAAGTGTGCCTGAGACCGGGGACTCGACCCTGGCAGCGACACAGAAAAAGATCCACTAATTTTCTCTACATCTGAGGTCTGAAAGCTAAAAACGTGATAATTACTACACATGTATTGTTCTGGGAATTACATACGGGGAAATATGAAGCAAGCATGAATATTAAAAATACTGTTATAGTATGCAATGCACTGACAAACAGGCATATCACACTGGACTGTCTTAGCAATGTGGATTGAAGTGTGCATATGTGTGTGTATAAATGATATTCATTATTTAAAAAAAAAAAAAAACATGAAAAGACGTGAAGGCTTACATAGAAAGCTGTCTGATGAATTTCAGACTTTTTTTTTAGTCAGCACTATGAATATCAGACGGTGTATATTATACCCAGTGATCTGATATTCACTAATGGAAAGGGCATGAACGACTTTCACTTCATATAGGTGAACTTTGACCTCTGTAATCACATTCCTCGGTCTTGTGTACCAATAGAAAACAAAAAGATGCTACAAGAATAAAGTAATTAAGATGTATACACTATATGGCCAAAAGTATGTGGACACCTGACCATAACATTGATCAATATGGGCCTGTTCCAAAACCATGGGCATTAGACCACTAGAGTTTTTTTTTTTTTCACAACGACCTTGGTCATACAGGTTTGGGCTTGAAATGTTAGTTCCAGTGAAATGGAAAGTGTAATGCTGCAGAAGACAAAGACATCCTATACAATTGTGCGGTTCCCAAACTGTTTGAAAGTTTGTTGGTCAGGTGTCCACATACTTTTGTTCATACAGTATAGCGTACATCATTGGTCGAGTATACTGTTAGGAAAAAAAAGGTTTATTTAAAATTCGTGTTTGTTTTTGTTTTTTTATTTACAAAGAAATTAAATTAAATCTTCGTGCAGATTAAGAAAGCAAGGTATGCAGTACCCATCCATCCATCATTCCATCAATCCATCCATCCATCTTCCATACCGCTTATCCTACACAGGGTCTCAGGGGGGCCTGGAGCATATCCCAGGGAGCTCAGGGGCACGAGGCCAACTCACACACAATCACACAGTATGGAAAATTTGCAAACGCCGAACAGCGACAACGCATGTCTTTGGACTGGGGGAGAAAACTGGAGTATCTGGAGGAAACCCCTGAGGCACAGGGAGAACATGCAAACCCCACCCACTCAGGGATTTGAACCTCCAACCCCTTATACAAATGTATACAGCTGGAATGTTCTGGACAATGGAAAAAGCACAGTCCTATTTTTTTTCTGTTTCCAAAGTTCTTGTACTGTATACAATGGAAAATTACCTTTGGACTAATTTGTTTATACCCCATCCATGGTGTACCCCGCCTTGTGCCCCATGCTCTCTGGGATAGGCTCCAGGTTCCCCATGACCCAGTAGGATAAGTGGTATAGAAAATGGATGGATGGATGGACTAATTTCTTTATTAGGATGGTACATAAAGTGAAACTTTTTAACTTTCCACTTACGAATAGGCTTGTTTATGCTGCAGGTGTAAGTTTATTTCATCAGCTTTAAAAACACTGCATATCACTAAAGCTCATGTTTCTAAATCTTCTATTTTGGGAGCCAACTAGGCTGCCGCTGATTATAACTACACCCTGTGCGACAGTGTCAGACAACCATTTGAAGCTGATGAAATGGCCTTGTTAAAATAATTAGTCCATTTTAGATGATCTTATATAGTAGGGTTAAGTGGGGGAGCAAACCACCTCTCATGTTTTTGAAAGAATCCTTCATCATAATCAGCAAAGTGGGCAGGCTGCAAAATTCCCTCCTGTTCATCAGTATCAGATCTTCACAGACAGCTAGATAATCATAGATGGCAATTTACACCCCGCCTACGTTTTCCGTTGATTTGATCATGATCAAATAGTATTTGTACATTTAAGGAGAAAAATGAAGTGTTCAGATAGACAAGACGACCTCTGGAGATATGATTCATATTTTGATTGGATCAAACTACAGGGTGTCCCAAAACTCTCCCTATATAAGGGACTATAAATGCCAGCACCACTTCTCGGTTGGTCTGCAACACTTCCAGTCTTTCTGAATTTGTTAAAAATTTGGCAACAGTGTCGTGTGTCTGATGGGCCTGCCATGTTTCCTGTTAAAGTCCATCACAACCTTGCGACAGCTTCCCGATCCAGCCACGAGAATGATTTCAATACCTTCTTCTTTTGTCAAAGGTGTTCTTAAAGGATATCTGAAAAAAATTATGTATAATATAAACTAAATATGAAAAAATTGGAAAGACATTTGGCAAAAAAGTGTTCATTTCCCGTTTATATGGAGACTTTTGGGACACTGTGTATTTACAGAAACCTAATCAACAAAAAAAAATAAATAAATAAATAAAAAAAATTAAGGAAAAGGATGACTCATCTCTAGAGTAAATCTCTAAGTGATGCAGTGCCCTCCTCTAATATTGGCACCCTTGGTAAATATGAGCAAAAAAGGCTGTGAAAAATTGTCTTTCGTGTTTAACCTTTTGATCTTTTGTTAAAAAAAATGCACAAAAATACTCTGCTCTCATGGATATCAAAGAATTGCAAACACAACACAGGTTATTCAAAAAAATATGTTTGTTAAATATAGATTTGCACCACTTATTGGCACCCAATGAATTCATATGATGAAAATATATTGGAAGTATATTCCCACTGATATTTTACATTGTTTTAGTACACCTGTGTGACTAGGAACAGGAAATTGTTCAACCATGACTTTCTATTTCACAGGGGTATAAATATGAGGTAACACATAGGCCAAATTCCCTTAGTCATTCATCACAATGGGTAAGACCAAGGAATATAGCTGTGATGTGCGACAAAAGGTTGTTGAGCTTCACAAAATGGGAAGTGTCTATAAGAAAATAGCACAAGCATTGAAAATGCCCATTTCCACCATCAGGGCAATAATTAAGAAGTTCCAGTCAACTGGAAATGTTATGAATCAACCTGGAAGAGGACGTGTGTCTATATCGTCTCAATGCACTGTGAAGAGGATGGTTTGAGTGGCCAAAATATCTCCAAGGATCACAGATGGAGAACTGCAGAAGTTAGTTGTATCTTTGGGTCAGAAAGTCTCCAAAACTACAATCCGAAGTCTCCTACATCACCACAAGTTGTTTGGAAGGGTTTCAAGAAAAAAGCCTCTACTCTCATCCAAAAACAAACTCAAGCATCTTCAGTTTGCCAGACACTACTGGAACTTCAAATGGGATCGGGTTCTATGGTCAGATGAAACCAAAATAGAGCTTTTTGGCAACAAACACCAGAGGTGGTTCTCAGATCCCTTGCCATGTATTCTCCAACCTCATCAGGCATTGTAGGAGAAGACTCAGAGCTGTTATCTTGGCAAAGGGAGGTAGCACAAAGTATTGACTAAAGGGTGCCAATAATTGTGGCACACCTATATTTAACAAAGATATTTTTTTTGATAAACCTGTGTTTTGTTTGCGATTGTTTGATATCCATAAGAGCAGAGTATTTTTGTGAATTTTTTGAACAAAAGATGATAGCGTTAAACAATAAAGACAATTTTTTACCGCCTTCTTTGCTCATATATACCAAGGGTGCCAATATTAATATACGGCACTGTACATCCTCTCAATTTACTACGCTCTCATTAGGCCAGCTGTGTGGTACGCTCACATTCTTCTCTGGATGATGTAAATGGCAAAAAGTTGGAAAAGGTTCAGCACAGGCCTGTGAGAAGCGTCTCCAGAGCAGGCACATGCCAACGTCCACCAAAAGAACAATGGAAAGAAGCTGCTGCTTCCATTCTGAAATAGATTATGACTACTAGGCAGATTAAAACCAGAAGATCTGAGGAACAGCTTTGCCCTTTCTTTGGCACCAGCAATAATTCTACCGCAGTCCATTCTGCCTACCATTATTAGGATTGGAAAGAGTAGTAAAGATTGGATTAAATGATTTTGGTTTGGGAAAAGTCTTTTTTTTTTTTTTAGTACTCTTCGGTTACTGTGAACGTATTTCAGCTCTGCATTTGCAAAACTTTTCATTTCATATTTCAATATGAGCCTGTCTCGCTTCTGCAGACTTTACATGGCAGTGCTTACAAAGGACACAGCTGTCTGAAGCTGGAAGTCTACTTAATACATTGCAAATGCATTTAACAGCATTGTTAGCCAAATAGTAGTATTAGTATTAATTGAAAGTGGTTGCTTGTCTCAAAAAGGCATTACAATCCTTTCAGAAGCAAAAAGCAAAAAAATTTTAACTACTATAGTTTCCAGTCAGGATTTTATATAGCGTAAAAACACTTTTAACTACTTGCAAATTCACTCAGCACTATTTTACCACCTCGTCTTATTGTTGCTACTGTTTTCCTCTTTTCATTCGCGACACTTTCCATGTCAGTCTACATCCTGCAATCGGAAACTGCTACCTGGTGCGCAATTATCCACCCATAATTAGATCAGAGTTTAAACACATTTGGGGTTGACTTGAGTATTCACGTTTAACTATGCTAGAACATCTAATGCTTAAAGGAAGGTACATATACGTACTTGTGTGATTTCTTCGCTCCGATGCCTCCGGGACCTGATCCACAATCGTGTGCTTGGATGGTGAATGTGTACTCTCTCTGGCGCTCACAGTCGATGGGGCTTCGCGCCCGCAGCTGGCCTTCTCCAGACGTCCTGTTCAGGACCACAGCCTCGAACGGAGCATCTGAACCGTGGACTCCGAATGCACAAATCTCCCCTAGTGAGAAAACGATCTAATTAAAATGGCATGGAGTTGACGACCAATTTGCCAGGAGAGGGAAATAATGAAATAACACAATCTGATGTGTTGGTACATACTCTGTCCTTTTTTTCTCTTGTGCTTTTCACAACTCATTATTCTCACAGAAGAAAGAGATTTTTTTTTTTTTAATATATCAATATCTTTTACTATAATGTAAAACATGCATAGTCGACCCTGCATACACTCTGGATGCCAGTTTATTTATTTATTAAATTGGCTTATTTACAGAGCCACAGAATGAAACAAACTGATTAGGAAACATGATCATACCATGTGACAGCACTACTAGTCTTTCTTTTGCCCTCTATTGGTTAACATGCTATCTAGCGTTAAATACTTGTCAATTACACAACATAATACTTAACTAACTCATAATTAACTAATCTAGCCAGAAACTGTACGGCACTGAGCATTAACCAGCTACCTAACAGCTACAGATTTATCTTAGGTAAGGTTAATGATATACTTTTTAGCTATCTGTTATTATGTAAATAGCCAATAATTCATTCATTCATTCATCTTCTATGAGCACGTTTTCCCAGACAGGGTCACAGCCAAACCAGAGCCCATCCCAAAACACTGGGAATACCTACTGGCATGTTTTTGGGTACGTTGGAGGAAACCAGAGAACCCAGAGGAAACCTGCACAGACACTAGGTCAACACTCAAACGTACATAAACAGAAAAACCCGGACTCAGGATTGAAGCTGGGACTCTAGAAGCTTCTGAGGCAACACTACCTGCTACGCTGCAGCTTCAATATGATTTAATTTACAAGAAAACGTTACAAATTCAGAATAACGCATAAATATTTAGATCTACTTTCAAAATTCAAATCCTAGTGGCACAAATGTATTATTAAGAAAAGGTATCGGCAATCCGAACGTGAAAGAAAATGAAGCAGTCCTAATAGACACAGACACTGATTATAAAGAATCGCACAAAGATTAAAAGTAAATCAAGCAATAAAATAATTAGAGCCACTAATTAGTTTAAAGCACAATAAAGCAGGCGAGACTGGGGGCTCAGTGAGTGGAAGGAATTAGGTTAAAGGCAAAGCAAGCTGGAAGAGATGAGTGTTCAGCTGGGTTTTAAATGAGTAGAGGGAGCTAGCTAGGAATTGCTTTCCAGAGGTCTGAGGCTGTAACAGTAAAAACCCTATCTCATATTATGCTAAGCCTGGAGGAAGGAACAGAGAGCAGATGGTGTCAGAGGAAAGGAAGCTGTATACAGATGAATATGGCAGAATCAAGCATGGGCTGGACCATAAAAACAACTTCAAAAGACAGAAGTTGTGAGAAGATTTTATATTCTTGCAGAAGTGGAGAAGGAGTCAGTGGAAGGGTTTTTAGCATGGTGGTTATATGTTAGCAAGGTCTGGTTTCACTAACAATGCTCAAGCATAACGAGTCGTCTTTCATTCGTTCGGTTAATGACAGGAGTTTCCAAGTTTATCCATGAAGAGCCAATGTCGCTTCAGGTTTTAATTCCAGCCAAACATGAGACACACCTAAAACAAGTGCACACTTTTCCTTGTCTCTAGGGTGGTACCACAAAGGGGACTTTTTTATTATTATTTTATTTAAAAAAAAAACAACCTTTAATATGTATCTTTCACCAGGAAATAACTGAACTTTAGGGACCAATGGAATACCTTTTTTTATTTATGTTTTTTTTAAAAAAAGCTGTACTCTAAAATTTAAGTGTAAAAAAGGTATGCCACATGCACAACATAAAAGTACAGTGGTGAACAAATTATATTATAGAATTCAGGCAATTTTACTGGGGTTATCTCATACAGTGTGGCAAGTAATAATCTGGAAAGACCTTTGTAATATTACAGTCTAAAACTGGATTTAAAGAGAAGCAAATCAGTAAATGAATCACATGTAAATGAATCACATGCATATGAATCACATGAAAATGAATCATATGGAAATGAATAAATCAATTAAAAGAGGTAAAAGTACAGTTTGCTGCCTTTATTTCAGAGAATTTACAAACGGTCGTGGTGGATATCTGCTCAGAATGAAAATCTGCAAACGTCAGATATAACCCAACACGAATACATTATTCAGATTGAACAGATAATGCGTCCTAAACAAATACGAATACAGAAGTGTACAATTGAGTATTGAGGTTTTTTGTTGTTGTTTTTTTGTTTTGTTTTTTTAAAAAAAGCAGCTTCTGAACAGATGTGTGCTTCGCAATCCCGCAGGACAAAACAATAACAACAACAACAACAACAACAAAAAACACTAGCACAAGGTTTTTACATAAATGTGCAGTTTCTGGGGCGTTTCAAAAAACTACACACAGGACTTAAAACTAGCCCAAAAGCTTCAGACATAGGAAAAGGCAGACACATTTTTCTTTCAGGGGAAACAAGTGGTAGCACATTTCTGATACAGTATATCTGCAATACCCACATATTATATGAGGAACCAGGAATCAGACATGTATTATTCTTTTTCTCATCAGTGGTTTGCTTGAGTAGACAATTAAACACTGCCTTACTGAGCTCACATGTGAAATTAGATGTCTACCATGTAGCTGTACAAACATTAGAAAAGCTTTTCTTTATAAAGCCATTGCTTCTTATAGCCCATGAAGACTGCACACTGTGCACAGAGCAGCATATCTCTGCGGGGCTCTCCAAAAATAATCATTCAATTCATTTTTAAAAATATTAATGCGTACATTCACTGTGAGTGAGTTTTTCCATTCATGTTATTTAAAAAAAAAAATCTTCCTGGAGAGTCACACAGTAATGATATATTGTATAATTATATATTATAACACGCTAAGGGAGTCCAGGTTTATAGAAGATTCTGAAAGTGCACCAAGAGAACTTTTTTCTTTGGACACCAATCATTGCTGGGTCGATGACCTGCATATGTGGAAAGGATCCAATGGCTTTAAGTGAGTTCCTTTTCTTGCTGTCCAGTCGTTTGAGCTTAACTCGGACGGTGAAATTGAAGGTTCGAACGATTTGCCTTCAGAAAGTTATGCATACATGTGTCTAAAACTGTGCGGGTCTCGTTAGTCTTCACAGACAAGTGAACAAAAATTACGGCCACTTTTAGCAGTTTCATCAAATAAATTCAGCCAAGCAAAGCTAAGTTGGCAGGCCGAGCACTGGCCACGTGCCATCGCTGTTTCAGCCACTCGGACCGGAGTGTGTTTTGAACATAACGCACTGTGACTAAGCTCTGAATTTACAAATCCCTGAGTGCTCTTTGGCACCGACAGCGAGTTTTCTGAGCCATCCTGAATGAAAAGGTTAGCCGAGTGTTACATGCTATCTGCTTGAGTTCATTGAATGAAGCCAGATTCAACCAGAACGAGTGAAATGTCAAGCATCACAAGCTTTTCATGCAAAGCCTATAATATGGGATTTCATGAGGTCAGACTGACAAAACAGTGAAACCTCTGAATAAAGCTGAATTTTTTTGCTCACTTCTAAACCTGTAGTGACACCATCAATGTCATCCAAAAGGTAACGGTTCATCGCTAACACTTTACTCGTCTTAATTAACACACACCTCTACAAAAACCTGTCCAAGCGTCACCGACGGAAACTTCTTTGAGAAATCCAGCTTTCTAAGTATTCCTGACGTCACCATGTCATTATTTCAGTCACAGAAAAATCTTGCTAAGTCTTTAGCCTCAGATTTTAGCCAGCTCACATGATCACAAGCTGCATTTCAACCAACCCACCGATATAACGTAAACAAATGTATTTTACGTTAAGGCGCAATTACTCGTCGATATGAATACTCTCTATATAAAGGTGAAGCATAACTTCACTCAAGTTAAAGTAGAATAGTACAGACTGTTAAATTGACTTCATATACTAACATGCTCTGATGCTGAGCAGGAAAACAAGGTGTGTGAATGTCTATATGAGTTCCAAGTTACGTGAACATGATATGAGCAGAACATAAGGACAGCTAGCGGTGATAGCTATTGGGTACACATACATGAACGAAGTAATCTGAATCCGAGATTACTGTGTCCAAAGGCTTATAGAAAATCCGCTCGGAAAATGTTTGTGAATGTTTTACATGGGAAACGTGTGTGATGATGGTGGTGTGAGGTTATCTGACAGTCTCCTTTCAGAGAATCTAATCTAAATTTATTGATGGATTACAGGAATTTAATGTAAATGTGTCAATTAAATTGACATCCCTTTTCTGAGAAAGAGAAAGAGAACACCCATCAGGTATAACATGTATAAATACTCTCTCTCTCTCTCTCTCTCTCTCTCTCTCTCTCTCTTGTCTGCTCTCTCTCTCTCTCTCTCTCTTGCCTGCTTTCTCTCTCCTCATCTTTCTCTTGCCTGCACTCTCTCTTTCTCTTGCCTGCTCTCTCTCTCTTTCTCTCTCTCTTTCTCTCTCTCTCTTGCCTGCTCTCTCTTTCTCTCACCTGCTCTCTCTCTCTCTCTCTTGCCTGCTCTCTCTCTCTCTCTCTCTCACCTGCTCTCTCTCTCTCTTGCCTGCTCTCTCTCTCTCTTTCTCTTGCCTGCTTTCTCTCTCCTCATCTTTCTCCTGCCTGCACTCTCTCTTTCTCTTGCCTGCTCTCTCTCTCTCTCTCTCTCTCCTGCTTGCTCTCTCTCTCGGCTGCTCTCTCTCTCTCTTGCCTGCTCTCTCTCTCTCTCTCGCTCTCTCTCTCTCTCTCGCTCTCTCTCTCTCGCTCTCTCTCTCTCCATTCAGTTCATATTTTTAAGCACATAATCAAAGCTGCCATATAATATGAAGCTATATCAGGGGGATTCAGTAAACACATACTTCTGAGTCCATGCATTGTTTTCATCGTCAACCTTGAAGGGTAAAAAAAAGTCTGTGAAACTTCTCTCCTTTCTGAGCTGGTGTCTTCAGCCCTCTAGCTAGTCTCCTCTCCAATGAGCTGGCTTATGCTAAATAATTTACCACAACAGAGGAGCTGCTACAAAAGGTGCTCTGGTTCATGTGTAAAAAGTGAAGTCTCTGAATGTTGGGCAGTTTTTTTTTTCCCCTCATACATTTAACAGCTCTGCAGCTTTTTTTTTTTTTTTTTTTTTTTTTTTTACATATACAGTTTGGTCTACTGAAATACCTTCCTGGGTCTGCATCTAGACAACAATCTGCTAGTGTATGACCCTTATAATATATTATGCGTGGCTCTTTGTGTTACAACTAAATGACATTGGGTGTGAGGATCGCATTATACAAAATCAGGATTTTAGTCAATTATTCATCATCAGACTCTGCAGGATGCTCATGAGAACATGTAAAAAGTCTGTACAGCTGGAGTTAGTTTCAAACTTCATTAGCAACCACATTCTCTTTTTCTCATTCTCTGTTACACACACACAGCTGGAGGCCGGAGATAGTGTTCACGATTTAGCGGAGTCATAATGAAATGCAATGGAAGCAAAGTGGTTATGGAACTAGTCAAGTAAGAGAAATGGAAGAAATTACAGTCGATGCAGGCCGCTCAAAACTGGGATAACAATTAACACCAGACAATATGCTCGAAGCTATTTCAGTCCAGTGTGTGTGTGTGTGTGTGTGTGTGTGTGTGTGTGTTCTCATTGTAATTGAAATGACACCATTTCAAGCGTAAAAAAGGATGGCTTGAATGTGATTGGGTTCATCTTTGCTCTCCTCGTTTGTCTTCTCCACCCTTGCGTTCTCTCATCCATCTCTCACGCCGCTTCCTTGATGATAGAGGCGAGGCCAAGTACTCTGGGATTCGGAGCCAACACAACTAACGCAATTACATCCACCACTCAATCCAATCGATACGGGCTCATTCACTGCCCTGTGTTGAACAGCCTCCAGGACTTGTAGCCATTAAACACACACACACACACACACACACACACACACTCGACCGTTTAGTGTCGATTGTGTTTAGGCGTTCAGGTCTAACCAAACAGTACGATCAAGCAATGACAACTCTCTACACACTGTTAGGTGCATGCTTTTTTTTTCTTTTTTTTCTTTTTCTGAACAGGAACAAAATAGAGGAGAGCGAGAGATCTCTGTGTAAACAATACATCACAGCTTTACACATATCTACCAAAACATAAATGGATTCTTGTAAGACGTATCCTGTCAGCTTTCTCTGTTCGGGAAATATATCAACCAGCTTTGTGTGTCATGAATTCATATTCAGTGCCATGAATATATAAAGATTACTGGGTAGAGAGGATGAAGTATACAGCTGCTCTCTCTCACACACACACACACACACAAACACACACACACACACACACAAATGTGTGATTGACATATATTTTCTTGTGTTTCCTGGACAAGCTGTCAGATTGACACCATACCTTTCAGTCAAAGAGAGAGACTGAGTGAAAGAGATAGAGAGGGGGACATTTCAGAAATGTTTAAGTTGCCATTTTTAGCTAGTAGCAGATTTACACTCACATACAGTGTTTGTGATTGACGTATACTGTATAGAGAGAGAGAGAGAGAGAGAGAGAGAGAGAGAGAATGTTTAGGTTTAACTATCCAGCTAACGATGTTAGGTTAGCAAAGTGGTTTTTTGCTTGTTTGTTTGTTTACTTGTTTGTTTGTTTGTTTTATTACATTTCTAGCACCTTGGTCTCAAGCTTGGAAATGATTCATTATAAAAATTCACATGTCTTAAGTTTAGTTAAAGGTATAGACAGGGTTACCATATCCTGGATTGTGTGATTATATGAAAACAAACAAAAACACATCACCCTCGTTGCTACAAATTTGATATACGGTTAGTGTCTTGGATATTTTGATTCCTTTGTCAAGCCTGTCAGTGGCCATGTTTCTATCCAAGTTGCGAATTGAAGTCACGCGAAAAATTGGAATATTGCATAAAACATTAGTGAATAAAGCACTGTTTCCATCCCAACCCACCGTTTCACGAGAACAAAATCTTCACTTCTGGGGAATCTGGTGCACAGTATCGATACAAATGGAAGCTGTTGCAACTGTGCCACTGTGGTTCTTTATTTCCAGTATAATAAATGACTTGTGCTTCAGAGCATGCAGATGAGATGCTGTCACAAACCTCATGTTGTCTTGTGATCGGAGGCGGATGTCTGATATTTGGGAACGGAGACAGCTCTGGAAGGTTTTTATACCAAATAATTTCGATGACAGACTTTGGCTCAGGCATTTCAAAATGACAAAAACAACATTTGAGATGCTGTGCAAGCCAGTTCCCACAGAAAAACACAGTGCCATGTATAAGTTGGCCACATGCGCGGAATATCCAATCACATCAGACAATTATCCAATCACACGATTTGCTGAGGTAAAATCCCGACTTTTTTTGATGTGCACTGAGGAATTTATTCGGTAAATGTGTTTCCATCGTAGTTTATGGTAGTCTTCTTATCAAATAATGAAAAAAAAAAGAACCGCCTCATTTTGGAGATTTTACTCGCATGTGGTGTTTCCATCCAGCACTTTTTTTATGCGATTTCACAAAATTTGCATCAAAATATGTGGATGGAAACACGGCTATACAGTCAAGTTTTGAAAATATTTTAGTTGTAAGAATGTTAAGACAACATCTCTGTAACATTAGTATTTGTCTAAGTTGGAATTGTTGCATAAGCTAGACGTGTGCATCGAGAACTATCGAGAACCAGGCAGGATTGGTCAAAGTTTCTGTGGGAGTGGGTGGGATTGGTCAAAATTTCTGTGGGAGTGGGTGGGATTGGTCAAAGTTTCTGTGGGAGTGGGTGGGATTGGTCAAAATTTCTGTGGGAGTGGGTGGGATTGGTCAAAGTTTCTGTGGGAGTGGGTGGGATTGGTCAAAATTTCTGTGGGAGTGGGTGGGATTGGTCAAAGTTTCTGTGGGAGTGGGTGGGATTGATCAAAGTTTCTGTGGGAGTGGGTGGGATTGGTCATATTTTCTGTGGGAGTGGGTGGGATTAGTCAAAGTTTCTGTGGGAGTGGGGGGGATTGGTCAAAGTTTCTGTGGGAGTGGGGGGGATTGATCAAAGTTTCTGTGGGAGTGGGTGGGATCGGTCAAAGTTTCTGTGGGAGTGGGGGGGATCGGTCAAAGTTTCTGTGGGAGTGGGTGGGATTGATCAAAGTTTCTGTGGGAGTGGGTGGGATCGGTCAAAGTTTCTGTGGGAGTGGGGGGGATCGGTCAAAGTTTCTGTGGGAGTGGGTGGGATCGATCAAAGTTTCTGTGGGAGTGGGTGGGGTTGGTCAAAGTTTCTGTGGGAGTGGGTGGGATTGGTCATATTTTCTGTGGGAGTGGGTGGGATTGGTCAAAGTTTCTGTGGGAGTGGGTGGGATTGATCAAAGTTTCTGTGGGAGTGGGGGGGATTGATCAAAGTTTCTGTGGGAGTGGGTGGGATCGGTCAAAGTTTCTGTGGGAGTGGGGGGGATCGGTCAAAGTTTCTGTGGGAGTGGGTGGGATTGATCAAAGTTTCTGTGGGAGTGGGTGGGATCGGTCAAAGTTTCTGTGGGAGTGGGGGGGATCGGTCAAAGTTTCTGTGGGAGTGGGTGGGATCGATCAAAGTTTCTGTGGGAGTGGGTGGGGTTGGTCAAAGTTTCTGTGGGAGTGGGTGGGATTGGTCATATTTTCTGTGGGAGTGGGTGGGATTGGTCAAAGTTTCTGTGGGAGTGGGTGGGATTGATCAAAGTTTCTGTGGGAGTGGGTGGGATCGGTCAAAGTTTCTGTGGGAGTGGGGGGGATCGGTCAAAGTTTCTGTGGGAGTGGGTGGGATCGATCAAAGTTTCTGTGGGAGTGGGTGGGGTTGGTCAAAGTTTCTGTGGGAGTGGGTGGGATTGGTCATATTTTCTGTGGGAGTGGGTGGGATTGGTCAAAGTTTCTGTGGGAGTGGGTGGGATTGATCAAAGTTTCTGTGGGAGTGGGTGGGATCGGTCAAAGTTTCTGTGGGAGTGGGGGGGATCGGTCAAAGTTTCTGTGGGAGTGGGGGGGATCGGTCAAAGTTTCTGTGGGAGTGGGTGGGGTTGGTCAAAGTTTCTGTGGGAGTGGGTGGGATTGGTCATATTTTCTGTGGGAGTGGGTGGGATTGGTCAAAGTTTCTGTGGGAGTGGGTGGGATTGATCAAAGTTTCTGTGGGAGTGGGTGGGATCGGTCAAAGTTTCTGTGGGAGTGGGGGGGATCGGTCAAAGTTTCTGTGGGAGTGGGTGGGATTGATCAAAGATTCTGTGGGAGTGGGTGGGATTGATCAAAGTTTCTGTGGGAGTGGGTGGGATTGATCAAGAGTGTATGGTACGTTCAAACGCTGCTGCATGTTTAGCATATTTATAAGAAGATGAACTCAATGAACAGCTCACTATTGTAGTATTCATAACTTTTTTTTTTTAATCAAAATTTTCAGATAGAGAATATTAGAGGCTGATCTGATTGGCTATCATAGCTATCTTTCCCACAAATCATAAAGACATATTCATTCAAACCCAACCACTTTTTTCCATTTGTGCCACTCTGCATCATGTTAGAACCTGCGCTGATTGTCACAAATATACCACAAATAAACAATGCAATGATCTTTTGCTTTGTTTTTCCATGTACACCATGGAAATAATACTGAGTTTCTTTCCCTATAGTTTTAGAACAATATAAGAACATTTTTTTTTAAATCTATCAATATATTCCTGAATATTCTGCTTAATTATAACTTAAATATGTATTACTAAATATTCTCATTACTTACACATTTACACGGATAACTTACACACTGACAGAGAGAAAGAGAGAGAGAGAGAGAAAGAGAGAGAGAGAAAGAGGGAGAGAGCGTTTGTGATTGACATGTGTCCTCATATTTCCTGTCAAAATAATACCATACCTAAAAGAGTGAAAGCACAAGTGAGAGAGGTAGGAGAGAGAGAGAGCGAGAGAGAGATACAGAGAGAGAGAGATAGAGAGAGAGAGAGATAGAGAGAGACTCAGGTTTAACTAATGGATGCAGTGATCATGATTTTGTTTGATGTGTGATGAAATAAAGCCAGGTTGTTTCCAGCCTTTTACCTTCTGTTTGTTTCCAGCCTCCTCCAGGTTTAACACATTTTTTTTTCTATCCATTTTCCCTTCCACCCCTCTGCATCTCTCTCCTTCCCTCCACTTTCCCTATAAATAAATCTCATTAACTGCACTTTGTTGTATGAAGAACCCAAACAGAGTGGCTGTGCCTTATTAGCCATATTTAAGGCCGTCAGTTCAGGAGACTGCAGTTATCAGACAGAGCTAATCTACCGCTCGGAGTGGAGAGATAAATCTTGTACCATATCCGCTCTTTGCCTCTGCACATTCATCACCTTGCAGACCAAAGACCAAATACACTTAATCAAAATATACTGCCTACTAAAAACTAGACAAACACTGACAGTGCATATGTACACTCCTACTGAGAAGGAAAAAAAAATCCCACTCCAGCTTCCTGTTGGCTCCTGGTTACAGGAACTTGTCTTTTCAATATTAGTTGATATTATAATGTCAAGAATTCAAGTGTTTTCTGTGACCTGTGAGAGATTTTTAGGAATATTGGATGGTTTTCTAAATGGAGTCAATAGTAGGACACCTTTAAAATCCATTAGTGGTGCTCTCTGATGGTGGCCTTATGCTAATAGGCTGCGGTTAAATGCCGATTTAGTAAACCTAATGGATTTCTGTTATATTCATCTCTGTAATGATCCTTTACTTCAGGTTACATGGAAACAAGAAATCACTCATACACTGCATTCATGGTTTAAATATTCTATTAAAGGGGTTATACTGGGGGGGGGGAAACTTATAGTTTTCCGATTATAAGGAGTGGAAGCAACACTGAGAAGACAAGACATCTGTATCTAGTGTGCCTTCTTCAGTTCAGAAGTGGCAACTCTTTTTACACATCATCACATCATTAAAAACCATAGCCTTTATCTAGGGCACATGAGAGATGCATTTGCATTTGCAGATTACTTGCAGAGGCACTGTGATTCAGTACAAGTCAATGCAAGCAACAGTGCAGGCGAAACACAGGCTACATCCCAAAGTCAGTAATATATATATATATATATATATAGTGTCAAAAAGCAGCTGTACAAAGTAAATTAACATTTGGAGAGGCAGAGAAAGACTAGACATTATTATCAGAGTAAAACCTAACGTTTTCTAAAAAAAATTGTACCATAGAGCTCTCGAATTCTCGATTCTGTTTGGCTGATTGGTCAGATGGTGTTGATTAATTTTCTGTAACAGCAGCTCTGACAGTACGGTTTATATTATTCATGCTAATACATTATTGTTTCTATAGGAACAACTCGTGGTAAGCTCACACATGGTGCAATCGCTGCAAGTCACCAGTCGCTGTACTATGAATTTGTTGTTGTTGTTGTTTGTTGTTGTTTACTTTTTATTGTTCCCCTTAGGGGAAACTAGTTTTGCAGCAAAAGGTAACAGACATACAGACAATACATAATACACAAACAATATATAATATACATCGCACAAATCATAGTTTATATCAGAAATCCACCTGTGAAGAGTTCATTAAACCAACAGCCACCGAAATTAAACAAAAAAAAACAACCCTTAAATCGTTTTGTTCTTCCACCCGGCACTCTAAAACGACACCCAGAAGGCAATACTTGAAATTCTCTATATAAAGGATGATCTAAATTTCTTCAAATTGAGTGTGCCTTATTCGAAACCTGTCTAGGATAAATATCAATAGGCTGGTTTTGACTTACTCCTATAACTTTTCCTGCCACCTTAACAAGATTATTCAACCTGGTCCTATTAGTCAATGTAAGAATGCCAAACCAAGCTACGGTACAAAAGGAAAACATTGATTCAATAAAAGACATAAAATAAAATCATCATCTTGGAGCATACATTCAATGTTTTCATCTTCCTTAAAAAAAACCCCCAAATATGCTACTACTGGTTCCCATAGTAACAATTATCATTGGGTATATCTCGATCAGCTCCCTAGTTCAGTAGGTTGTGAATCAGTATATCGTGTACAGGAGTTGGGGCACTAGTAAGGACCCTGGCTCACTATACATTGGGACCCTGATGACTCAATTTCTGGCAACATGACTACGTACTCGCATTGTAAATTGTTAAAAAAAAAAAATTATATATCATATAAATTTGTTAACTTAATCACACACATTTCTGTCATGGTACAGCAAGCCGGATCATAGGCTAGCTAGTGTGTTTGTTTGTTTTTTATATCATCAAACACTTAAAAGTCATTAGACTGAAACAAACTGTATATAGAACATCAAATAAAGTTCAAAACCACTAACGTAAGTAATCATTCAAGAGCTACAACAACGATAACAAGAGGCTTCGGAAAATATGACGTCATTTCCAGTAAGGGAACATAGTGAGCATCGACGCGCCCTAGTTTTGTGGTGCATTGTGGAGTTTTTTAGGGGGAAATGTTCCAGTGCACTGGAAGGATTTTGCGATTGAGACAGCCCTTAAAATGGCCGACTCCCTGATCAGTGCCCTGACTACTGAACTAGGGAGCTGGCTGAGACACACCCAGTGAGTGGCGTGATTAGCATTCCACTTTTGACATCAAACCAGTTTTCTTGCCGCTAAAATTAAACATTCTTGAGAGAGAGTATTTGTATATAAAATTCACCAGTGCATATATGCATCATATAGTACGAGATGAAGGAGAAGTCATGTGTGCTCTTTGCCACTGCGGCAAGCTCCAATTAGCTTAGTTTATCTTATGGCCTTAGCACATTTAAATAATAGCTAGGGAGCACGGGAGGCTACAGATCACCTGCACTCTATTGTCTTCACTTTCATTGGTAGTCGTTGCACCAAGTCTCTCCAAATTTGCATAAAGTTTTCTTTTCTCGTGGCGTCGCACACGTCTAGTCACCAGTAATCGCCAACTCTCAGTGAAAATGAATGGTCTCAGGCCGCTTTGTTGCTGCGAGTCGTTGTATGTGTGAACGTACCTTTACCCGTGGATCCGCCACTTATTCTAAGACTAATAATAAACAGGTTCAACATATGTGCTATTATTTAACAAATAAAAATGTATAATCCTTGATATGGTGAAATGTAAAGTAATGTAAAGGTCAGTAAGTTTTCCAGCATGGAAATGTTTTTAGGACAGAGGACTTTGTGCTTTCTGGTTTCTTAGTAACATGACGAGCTGCAATTGTTTTATAAAAAAGAAAAATAAAGATGCTGATAAAGGAATGACTGTTTATACCTGCTATCAATCCCTCCAGGATTTTTTGCGATTTTTTTTTGCGATCGCAGAAATGAATGCAAAATCAAGGAAATTTCAAAATTACCGCATATTTTCTGCAAATTTGGGCCCAGACGTGTCATGTGATGTCATCACAATGCGCATTCAGCCAAAGCCCTCTTCGATTCATGTGTATCAAACTTGAGTACAGCTAAAAGCTCTCATTTACCAGCCGGCATTACTGTGAACTATTTCCTGCAATTGAAATTCCGCCAATTCATGTAGTTTCCCGCAAAAAAAGCACAAAAAACTCGGCAAATTACATCGCAAATTTTGAAAAAAGACGCAGCAAAATCAGGCATTTTTGGCTGCAACAATCACAAAAAAACTCAGCGAAATCCTGTGGACTGTGCTATGATTGTATATGTGACAATAGGAACGAACTTTTCTCACGGATGTTCCACAACATTATCCGTAACTAGAAATGGTTAAAAAGCACCGCATGCTGTTCATTAATAAATGAATTATTGTTCGTGTTGGCAAAGTGCTCTGGTATAAGAGGAATACAACACTTAAATAATGAACTACAGGATGGTAAGAGTAACACTGATTTGCATCAAGCCACATCACACCACCCCCATCACTGATTCATTTCCTATAACTGCATGCTCTGTTGTGTTTTATCCCATACAATTTAATGTTAAAACATTATAACTCAAATACAGCAATGAAATGAATGGCACACCAAATACATCCTGGATCTGAAAAACAACAAATAGGGAGCAAATTCCTTATAGAACTTAGAACCAATCAATCCTGCTGGGAAAATATGTACTAGAAATCATCAGGTCAATTCCCATTAGGAAGGAACACCTTATATCTGTAAATCTTTTTTTTTTTTCCCCCACCAGGGACACACACACACATTGGATCAGTCGGACTCCATTTCTCCTTCCCTCCAGGTGCATTCCTTCATTTGGTATTGTGGCTGGTGAATGTGGATGATATTCATCATTGTTTGAGTGAAACAGGCCTGAGACAAGGTTTTTCTTCAAATGGATATACACACACTGTAATGGTCTTTGTTTTTCCAGACCTCATTAAGAAGCCAGAGACGCTTCACAATGCGAATCAATAGACAAATGCTAATTCATGTCTCTTGTTAACAAGAAACTGTGAGTGGTACGCATTCACAGAACCACCTGCAGACACAGGCTAAAGAATTTTATCCTCATAATGAAACTGTACTATAGACATGCTTACATGTCTGCAAATAGGGAGATATACCTTGTGTTTGTGTATGTGTGTGTGTGTGTTCCTAATACTTTTTTCCACATCTGCTGCTGTAAAGCAAAACCTCTAACCTAACCTGGTTTGTGCTTAATCTCGAAAAGCCCAATCATTTCTGAAAAATAATTCCTATTTGCACTAATCATTTGGATTGTTATACGTGCAATCCCATTGGCTAGAAGTATGTACACCTTTTTTATAGGTTGAGAATGCAAACTTTTATGCTACACCCCCAACGTCCCCAAGATTGAACAGATAATATTTTCTAAAACAAATACGAAACGAGATTTGATGAGGAGGTGCACTTTTCTAGTCTCTTTTTGTTTTTTTCTTGTTATAAACCTTCGCACATGGTATCTGGTTGAGACTAGACTCCAGGCCACTGATGGCTTGTGATCTCCGAATGATAGGGTGAGCATAAATTGAAATCAAGTTTAATCAACGCTAATTTTTTTTTTCACTTGAGCTGTTACTTCTTCTTGATGACTCTAACATTGGTTGTCATTCTTGCTCATGTTGGATGACAATGTTGTAGCGGTGGATCAGTAGTTAAAGCACTGGGCTACTGATCAGAAGGATTAGGCCAGAAGTTGCAATCAAAGCACTGCCAAGCTGGCGAGCAAGGCCCTTAATCATCAACAAAATTGTTTCCAGTCTAAGATTGTAAGCTGCTTTGAATAAAAGTTTCAGGTGAATGAGGAAAATGACAAAAATTACTAGACGTTATAGTAGTATCTAGACGTCCAGCTTGGAGAATAAGTGAAACTATAGAGACTAGCTACACCTTTAAGCATCGGTTCATACATTTTGATGATATCCTCAGATGAGGAGAAAAATAAATGCGATAAAAAAGTAATTTTCACACACACACACACACATATATATATGTATAATTTTTAACATTGTGTGAATAGGTATTAATACAGAATGTGTGGTGGGATTCATACGTGATTAATGAAGCGTGGAAACTTGCCTTAATATTTCATAATGAACACATAAAGGCCCCATAATCCTATTAAAACACATCCAGTCAAACATTTAAACGTCAAAATCCTAATGCGACTTCATTTCATTTTGTTCTAATTCTCAGGAATGTAATTATCTGTCTCATTTGATCAAACGCTCTTTAACTGGCCTTTCATCTCTTCCTCAGGCACAGGTATTTCAGACAGAAAGCGAGGGAGAACTGAGCCGTCATGTCTCATTAATTCTAAACAAACCGAAAAGACCGTGTTGACAACACGAGTTGGAGATGAATTGAGAGTTGTGTTTTTGGTCGAATATAAAGGAGACCCACCTGTCTCACTATTTATCTTGATCTCTCTCACAGTGTTCTGTGTTCTAGGAGAGGTCACTTGCAGTGCAGACTGTGCAGTTTAGTTCCCCAAGGCTTTATAGCTCTTACTTCTAACTTATATTACCAATGATCTCTTTCTTTCCTGCTCTCTTTTTATCCCTCACTCAGTGAGTGTCAGCGTCTAAAAGGCAATCCCACAGACAGCAGGCGACAGGCCCTTAAGTGCCATGCGAATAAAGGCACTTTTGGGAATCAATAAAGGAGGGCGAAAAAAGAGGAATAAAAAGCAGTCATTCACACAGCTCAACTCTGTTCGCAATAACCCTGGAGTCAAGCTTTTTTGAGTGGTGCATTTAGTGTGAGTGGCAGCCAAGAGGCAAGTGCTCTAAATGGCCAAGTGGACACACACTGCTATATTTAGATTTAATGTAGTTTTCAGTGCCAGATGAGGCTGGAAAAGGTGGTGATGGAATGTCTAGTAGAAGTGACTGAACGATACAACATTCAGACCAGAAGCTTCATTGTGAGATTCATTACCAGGAGCCAATGAATCCCTTGAAGGCTAGTGAGCAGGGCTTCGGGACACTTTAGACGTTTTCTGTATTGGTTGGGATTCTTTAGATGTTTTCTTCAACTTGTTGCTATTTGTACTTTGCTAACTATGGTCTCGGTCTCGAGAGAGTTTGTAAAAGCAATGTTTGTGTTGTATTTTGGTGTTCTTTTCACGTTCACAAACTTTGACAATCAGTAATTCCTTCTTCTAAGAAATGTAGCCTAAGCGTTAACACAGTGCACAAATAAAACCAGCTGAAGTAAAGATTTGGATTTGTCTCAGTCTTGATTTCTTCTTGCTTTCATTTGGACTTGATCTCGACTCCACCTCAAACCCCTCAAGATTCTTGATTCAATCTGGGCTAGTCTTGGTCTTCGACTTGTCTTGTCTTGGTTCGAGATTATAATACTTATACATTTATAAAACCAGATTATAAATGAAGTCCCTTTGACTTGCTACTATAAAATACAGGGTGTCCCAAAAGTCTCCATATATAGGGGACTATGTTTGCCAGCTCCACATCAGTTGTTCCTTTATCGGTGGTTTTTTGTGGACGGCCAATTATCGGTTGGTCCAGGACACTTGCGGTCTTTTTGAATTTGTTAATAAGTTTGGCAACAGTGTCGTGTGTGATGTGCTCGCCATGTTTCCTATTAAAGTCCATCGCAACTTTGCAACAGCTTCCTGATCCAGCCATTAGAATGATTTCAATACATTCTTCTTTTGTCAAAGGCATACTTAAATCTGAAAAAAATTATATATCTATATGTATATCTATCTATCTATCTATCTATCTATCTATCTCTCTCTCTCTCTCTTTCTCTCTCTCTCTCTCTCTCTCTCTCTATATATATATATATATATATATATGGATAAACAGATA
This sequence comes from Ictalurus furcatus, assembly GCF_023375685.1. Lineage (NCBI taxonomy): Eukaryota > Metazoa > Chordata > Actinopteri > Siluriformes > Ictaluridae > Ictalurus > Ictalurus furcatus. Next base: position 20,094,100 of record NC_071271.1, read on the forward strand.
TATAGATATATGGATATATGATAAACTATGTATGAAAAATTTTACTAAAAAGTGTTCATTTCCCCCATTTATGGAGAATTTTGAGACACCCTGTAAAATAACTTGATGGTTTTAGAATTGACAACTTTGTAGTTGGGATGTAACTGAATACATTGTACAGATAATAAGTGCAGATGCAAATCTGGGACACAACAAAAAAGTTGGGCAAACTGGAGGTTTTTTTCCTTCATGAAGGCATGAGCGAGTGGTCAGATTCATAAGAAACTTGCACGATGAAGAAAGACCAAGTTCATTAACATGAACATGCAGCGATGCGTGATACATTTCCAGTGTTCATTTATTCCTCCTTAGTTTAAATTCATTTGTTCATATATTTGTGAAATAGAATCCACTAAATTCTTTAAAAAAAAAAATATCATGTTCAGGTGCAAACAAGAATACTAACTGTGTAAGCTGGATTAAAACAAACAAAAAAAAAACATCTCTATTTGAGACCAATTTATGGACTAGACCTGAACTGGACCTTGACTGTATCTCTGAGGGGTTTTTTTTACCAGTGTTTTCCTGTGTTTCCAGGGGCACAGTGGTAGGGCTTTGATTCATATGAAATAAAACATAAAAAATAAAAACTTTCCCAGTTTCCCAGGCTTTGATTCATATAAATAAATAAATAAACTTTCCCACAAATTACATCCATTTGTAGTTTCAATCTGAATATGAATATTTGGAGGAACAGGTACAGAGATCGGCACTGCGTTACACCCCTGTTTTGAAGTAATACAATATTCTGAACAATTACATTTTTTTATGTGTAATTTTTTCACTCAGATTGGTTGTAGTTTATTCCCACCTGATACCTGCTCTAGGAGGGTGATATCTCACATGATTCCATTGAGCCATGACCTCATTTTAGTCTGTAAGCTCATGCTAACTCACAGGACAGCTAAACATGCATGGAGGAGAACTGACCTATTTTGTGTACAGCCTGGTGAACAAAAATATATACTTTATTGTATTTCAAATATATTTGCTTTTTCAATACTACACTGCAAATATATTTTAAAAATTGTACCATTTTTAAATATATAAAAAAGTATAACATCATGCTTTTACCTCTTTTCACAATACAGCTTTAAACACACTTTAAAATAATGTAGTATAATGTAGTATATTTTCTAAAAAATATATTGTAGAAAGATATACTTAAAGTGTAAGTTCCATGTAATTTTTAAAGTGTACTTATTTGAGCTTCATTTTAAAATATATTTTAGGTATATTTTAAACCGTATGCTTATTGTATCATTATAACAATTGACTGAAAGCATATTTTAAAAATATATTATGTAAAATCCTGAAGTTGTAGTATATTTTAAGTTAAATTTGAGTGCAATTTTTAAGTTTACTTATATCCATCCATCCATCCATCCATCCATCTTCTACCGCTTATCCTTTTCAGGGTCGCGGGGAACCTGGAGCCTATCCCAGGGAGCATCGGGCACAAGGCGGGGTACACCCTGGACAGGGTGCCAGTAAGTTTACTTATGTTCATAATTGAATTCACTTTATTTACATTGAATTCACACTGAATTGAATGTATGACTAATGTGTTGAAAGCCTATTTTGAAACCTATTTTGAAATAAAGTATATGCACTGGACAGGCTACTCTTGTAATTGTGATTTAAGTGTAAAGTATGTTTAATAAGTTTATACTGGCAGAGAAGTATCATGTTACAATCGTACACACAAATCCAATGGGAAACAATACAGCAACAGGACACTTAAAAAACTATACAAGAAAGAAAATGTGAGTGTTCTATTGAACAGAAAGTGGTAGCTACTAGATTGTGATTTCACAAGTGGCAGTTCAACCACACTACAACAGACAAGTAAACGCTGCTCTTCAGCTTTCCCTTGATGCCATGATGATTTCAGAGTAGTCTCTATTCGACGGTTCTGATTTTGAGATCAGCGCCAAGGTCTGTGACCAATCAAGTGTCGTAGTTTTGTTGCTCAATGCAGCCAATCAGAGCTGCTGATGGTACTCATTTGATGCTCCCTCGCTCACTCACATGAGGTCTGCAGGTGAGGTTAGGAGGTCACAATGCCATTCCAATTCACCATATATTACTTAATTAATAAAACATTAAAAGTGGAAAGTACATCATTGATTCTTGGGAATTCTGACCCGTTCAATCAAGTGACATCGTGGCCTGACCTTGATGGTGACGGTAGTTGGCTCGTAATAAAATGCCTGGAGAAGACAGTACCTGTTAAAGTCCTGCTATTTGGAGGTAAGTTCGGATTGTACCAGTTATTTCCCGTATACCCTTTCAGCTCCTTCATTGCTTAATTGTGTCATTTTATTGGTAGCAGGTGTAGGCTAAATTTCTTTACTCTTCTCATTATATCAGATTCATTCAAATACCTCAGCACAAAGAAGAATTTAATCATTTTGGGTAAAGATATATGGACCAAGGAAGAAAGCAGGGGTGTGCGCATGAAAAAGAAAACGTTGGAGACCAACGTGGTGGAAGCATGTTACGACATGACAGTCGAATTATGTGCGTTTTAACTGGGTTTAAGTTCAAATGTGTAGTCTACTTGCTTACTGTATATGTTAGCTCAAAAAGTGAGGTATCTAGCTAAACGTCCAGCTACTTTCTTATAGGATTTGGCAGAGGACTTAAAATTCTCTGTCTGTGGACAGCTATAGAGAATGTTACAATACTGAGTGCTCATGTAATAATGTATTAATGACTGAGTTATTATGGGTCGGAACGTCAACATGTTGACGGGCATCACGGCAGGTGTGATCCCCTCGCTGTATATTTTCATGGTGCTTCCTCTAGTATAAAATGATGATGCATTTCATAAAGCTCCAGTATGTGAACGTGAATGGGACATTGTGAGAAAGTTTTTCATTTTTCATCATTTTTTTACCTCACATTTTCTTCAGGCAAAGCAAACCAAGATCAAACAGATAGCCAGGGCCCAGATGTTACAAAACCTACAGACTTCCCTTTCTTAGAATAAAGCCCTAGCCACACAAGATCACCACACCAGTTCTGAGGATGAATTTCCACAAGGTCTTCATGGTGTAAGGCGTACTATTTTCCTGAGGAATTGGCTACATTTTGTTGTTGTGTGCTTTATAAACAGGGCTTGAGTAGAAAACAGTTGGACATAATCCATTCCCTTATGCTATTGCCTATTTGTGAACAGACTACTTGTTTCATCCTACTTAATTTTTTTAACAAGTTGAGCACAGTTTATAATTGTTAATCCAAACATCTTGTGCCGTATTTAACTTTATATTAATTCAATTATGTTGTTTCTAGTGGAATTACAAATTCAAATTTTTATGATATTTCTACCCATTTTCTTATTTTTACCTCATAAACGTGTTTGTCCAGGCAAAGCAAGCAAAGATTATGAAGGCTGCCAGACCCCTGGCATCCACACCTGATCATCACACCAGTTCTGATGATGCCACAAGCATAGGGAGTCCACCACGTCCTGACATTGAAGGTCATATTGTTTTATTAGCTGTTCTCTGCGTACTCTGTCAGACACAAATTTCTTTCTCTATTGTTTTTCACAGATCTCTTTTCATTTTTTCAAAATTTCAGGGCAATGGCTCGGCTGAAGAGTTAGGGTTATCCTCAACCCAGAGGACGGCACGTACAGTTATAATGGTGCTTCGAATAGGTCGGATATCTTATACCAAACTGTGCGTTAAACCTTGTCACATAATTGTCAGATAAAGACAAAAGTGATTTTTGTCAGATTTTTAGAACATTTGTGTCAGTTTTACGATTCATACCGACCCAAAGAGGTTAAGTTGAAAAATCTTATAAAATGTCAGTCCAGTCAGTATCCAGTTATGGACATTGAGTGACTTTCCTGAGGTAAAATGTAGGGTTATGTGACATCGTTTCAAAGCTGTTTTATTGACGTCTTTCCGCGGTTAAAAAACCAATTGGGTGATTACATGAGCGCTAATACATTTCAGTAAGTTGTACTTCTGCATATCTTTCGACACACCTTATGATGTTCATTCATGTTTATTTCGTGTTATAACTAGTAGTAAAGAGGAAGAGATGATCGGTTCACACGCGCTCCGTGCTGACACTTGAACTTGAACGGCTACAGCGATCTGTCACGCCACATTAAAGAATGTCAAAACGGTATTTATTGTTTGAATTTTGTGATCAAATTGACAGAATTTGAAAGCTGAGACTGTGTTTCATATCAAAAGTAACAAAGCACAAAGCCTACTGCGATTATTATATGGGAGGAGCGCTACAAATAATGTTTAGTGAAGTTTTGAAGAAAACAGCACAGACTAAAAGATTGGTTCTTGGGATTTAAGAATCTACTGTATATCGTTTCTTCAAAATGAGAATCGATTAAAATCGGGAAATGGATATTTTCAACCGAGCCCTACTGAGATTCAAATTTTGCATTTAAAAAAAAAATACTTTGTACATTCACCTTTGTTTTTATTTTTATGACAGACTCAATCCTCCTCGGGATGGAGACAAATGTCTGGAGAGATTTTCTGCCATTCTTCAGAGACGATTTTTTCTCTTTTATGGTTTTGGCAGCCTGCTTTGGATTGTTATATTCCTCTTCTGCCAAGCTTCTGGAGACTGGTAGATATCTTGTCAGGCAGTATTTTGGTATATCCACAGGCATCCATGGTGCCATCTATAAGTGTCATCCCAACACCTTTTGCACTCATGCAGCCCCATATCATCACACTCCTACCGCCGTGCTTTACTGTTGGGACTATGCGTTCACTGTGGTAGTCCTGGCCAGGTTCACGTCAAACCTCCTGGACCCCAGCTGAGCTGAACAAATTTATCTTGGTCTCATTTGACCAAAGAATGTTCTCCCAATATTCATCAGGCTGCTTCTCATTTTCGTTAGCAAAGTTTAAGTTGGTAAAGTTTGTGCCGATGAACAAGCAAGGAATTTTTTTCTTGGATGTCATCCATAGAAGTTGACGCTATGTGGTGTCCTTCACATTGTCTGAGCAGTCACAGAAAATCTCCATTGATAACCCCTTTGCCAAGGCCGAAGCACTTGTTCATCTGTTTTTCAGAGCTAGATTGTGCAAGGAGTTCATCATTCTTGACGTCATTTTAGCAGGATGTCCACTGCAGATTTGATTAGTGGTACTATAGCTTGTTCTATACCTCCTGACTACTGCTGCAACTGTGTTTCAACTGATTTTAGTTGGTCACCGTTCTTCCTGTATACTTTTCTATCTTTTTGAAGTCTTACAATCAGATTTTTTTAGCTCCTCTGGCAGTTGTATTCCATTTGGAGCCATGATGCAGACATGCAGCTAGACGCAGCCAATAGGTCCAAAACTGAGAAAGTTCTGGTGTTCCACGGGTCATTTTATAACCATATTCATGCAATTAGGCAAACTGTAAATCACAGGTGTACTCAATTTAGTTTCAGTGATCACAGGTTTTCTAACGTGAGTATCAGTTGTCCAACCGTTGGACCTGTTATTGAAATATGTGTCTTTATTAGTGATTTGATACATGTTATTTATTTTTTACTGGCCTTGAAAACAAGTGCATTCAGCATTGAGAAAAAGTCCCCTAAGTAATTCAGTTTTTAATATACTGGTAACACATTTAAAATACTGTATTGTGTAAGAGAATGTAATGTTGAAAGTAAATTGTACAAAGTAGTATAGTTAAGTAATAAAGTATACGGTGATTGACAACAAAGTGTGCATTTTTTTAGTATTTGGAATAAGCCAAAAGTATAACGGAGCATATACGATTATCACAGAAACAAAATAGTCATGGTTTATTTCTAGTATGTTTGGGAAACACTCATAATAAATTTGTAAAGTACTAATTTTTTTCACTAATCAAGCATGCAATTGTTCCCTACACAGGAATATACTTAAAGTGTACTAAGGCTACTTGAAGTTGTTCCACTTTAGCACACAAAAGAACACTAAATACACTTCAAATTGTGCTTTACTGCAATTACATTACAACTAAAATATACTTGGTACAAAATTAGTTCTTCCAAAATAGCAAACTTCAAGTTAACTAATCATTTGCACACTTGAAGTATACTGATCATTACTCTGTCTGCAAGTACACTGAAGTATGCCAAAATGTAATATACTTGTAGTAATACTATATATACTATGTAATATAGCATAGTTATTTTTCACCAAGGCATGAACTAACAGACGCATGCAATTGGCTAGCATTTCTCTGACTGAAATGCTAATCGAGAGCCAATTATGCTCTCTATTATGCTCTTTTGGACTCCCATCCATGGATGCCTATGGGATTGGCAAGCTCCAAAGCTGCGATCACCCAACAATAAGGAGAACCATGGACTATTGCACCACTCAGAAACCTGAATAATGACCCATTAACCTCAAGTGCCCAGTCTGTCGACTGATTAACTGTAGTCTTTTGACTTACACAATTGATTTCAGCTTGTGTTCATCTCTTTCATTAATGAGCCAGTATTATCCAAGGCTCTGGCGTTCCTAAACGTCTTTTCAGTGAAAGACCTGGTATTGTTGCATTTCTTAGCACACATCCTGGCATCAGCAATCATGCAACAATAAAAAGCTCTTAGATCTTTTTAAGCAGTAATTTCCTGAAACATATGCAATATACTATGTCTTAATTACCTGGAGGCTGAGGAACTCTTTACTTGTCTTCTCAAGGGTGATGTAACACTATTCTCCAAAACCATGGACTCGATTGCGAGTGGTTGTTGAAGACTGAATGATCTGATTTCATTTTGTACACAAACATATCGATTATTAAATGTGTAGGCGTTTATAACTTGTGTCCAATGGATCTATGCTAACACAAAGGTTGCAGTAATTGCATTGGAAACTCTTGAAGTATGTGAGCTTTGAATAGATGTACATTGTTGTCTATATTTAAATTCATGTCATATTCATTGCATAATAAAAGTATGTCTGTTGTAATTTTCTTGCAGAACCAAGTCCAAGCGTGTGTTCAAGATTTTACAGGTCTTTATTTATAAATGACATTACTTTAAAAGTGAAATGAATCTACGATATATCATATATCTACTATATAAATTTTAGTAGTGGACTTAGAATGAATCCCTGAAACAATGATCTCACCTGAGCAGGCAATGATCTCCCTGTTTTACATTCTATCTCACGTTATTTTTCATATTGCCACTTTACAACAATAATAACAACCATGATTTTACTCTAACTACCGTTCCCCTGCATCTCTGTCTATTGTTTTCAACATCACTTCCCCTTCTATTGCTCAGGGGACCATATACATTCTTGTCAGTTCATCTGTTCTTGGATAATTGTGGTGTACATGTCTGGAAATGCTAGCATATTAGCTGGGAGCACTTGAATGTGCATCTTGTTACTGAGAAAAGCCACCAGAGACCAAGTTAGCAAATTTCAAGCATTTCAAGGTGCACGTGTGTGTCTATCCAATTATATGTGTGTGTGTGTGTGTGTGTTGGTCTGGACTTATATAGCGCTTTTTTAACCTTAGCGGTTCTACAAAGCGCTTTACATTGGTTCTCTTTCACCCATTCACATACACACACACTATGCAAGGTGCTAGCTTTGCCATCGGGAGCAACTTGGGGTTCAGTGTCTTGCCCAAGGACACTTCAGGATGTAGAGTCATGTGGGCCGGGAATCGAACCACCAACGCTATGATTAGTGGACAACCCGCACTACCACCTGATCCACAGCCACCGTTGGGGCTACTGAGAGCCTAACAGAGATGCAAACGCTTCCTCTTCATCACCACCTCCACACAAACATACAGTACACACAGCCTCACTGTTGATTAACTATGGAAATTCTGGCTAAGTTCATGAAGTATGTACTGAGACTTTTGAGAGAAAGAGCAAGGGAAAGAGGGAAAAAGAGAGTGCCAGTGGCATCCGATTAATAAGAATAAGAGAAGAAAGGAGAATAAGAGAGTGAAGTGGGACTGGCTTCCCCAAAATGTGCTAATTATTGTTTTTAATTAATTCAGTCTGAATTTTGCTTCTTTTTTCCCCCTTTCTTTCTTTCTTTCTTTCTTTCTTTCTTTCTTTTTTCAAAATAACTTTGAACTCTAGTTTTAATGGCACCAGAAAAAGAAAATAGCACATACACACCCAGTATTAGTATCTTTATGTGGATTTTACTTTGAAGTAAGTATGTTTGTAGCTAATGAAGCTCTAAAGATAACAGCTTATAAAGGAAACTAAATGAAATTACAACAATTAATTTTTTTTCCTGACAAGTGTTACATCTTATCTAAAAAAAAAAAAAAAAGATACACATACTGGGGCGGCTGTGGCTCAGGCGGTAGAGTGTGTTATCCACTAATTGCAGGGTTGGCAGTTCGATTCCTGGCCCACATGCCGAAGTGTCCTTGGGCAAAACACTGAACCCCAAGTTGCTCCCAATATCAGGCTAGTGCCTTGCATGGTAGCTCCACTGTCATTGGTGTGTGTGTGTGTGTGTGTGTGTGTGTGTGTGTGTGTGTGTTTGGAACTGCTAAGGTTAAAAGGCACTATATAAGTGCAGACCATATATATATTATATATACATATAATACAGTATATACTGTACATCCAGACTGTTGTGCTTGTTAAAATCCTACACTTGGCTAAGCTGTGTTTTTATTTCACGTCATTATTTCAAAGTTATTTTAATCATTTATGTTTAGGAGCAGATTAACAGCTATGAGAGTGCCAACACTTGAATACAGGCACAATGACAGAAGCTCTGTAATGCAAGAATAAGGCCTTTTGATATAATTGCAGACCTTATTTTTTATTTGAAAATTATAAGACCCAAATCTGGACACAGAAAGACACATACACTGTGGTCAGCTATGATCAAAGCCAATAAACATCAATACATATTAATTAAGGACATTACAATCAGGAACTAGACCTCCAGCACAGGTAGCAGCAACTGCAGGTCTCTCTGATGACTGTCCAGCATCAGCACTAAGCCAAACACATTACTAAACCAAAAGCACAACAGCACATTACTAAACCAAAAGCACAACAGCAAAACCACATATACAACAGCAAATCAGAAAGGTGCAACAACAAAACCTAAAACACGACAGCAGAACCAAAGCAATGACAGCAAAACCAAAACCATGACAGCAAAACAATATACATAGCAGCAAAACCAAAAACATGACAGCAAAATCAAAACCACGCAATTTTTAAAAAAAATATTGACAGCAAATCTAAAGACATGACAGCAAAACCTAAAACATGGCAGCAAAACCAAAAATGCAACTGAAAATAAGGAAAAACATCATAAATTCTAATCGCATAGGGTATTTCCTCATTGAACGTGGCATTCTTTCTGCTGATTGGCTAACAGCAAGCATCAGATGGTGGAAAATTAAAAGCTGTAGGATGTTTACAGTAAGAGAAAATGTGAGCCTAAATGAATCTACTGATACTTTTATTTTTATCAAGGGCATTAATATGATGCTATTTTAGATATTCGGTCAGTTTTACACAGCATTAATATGAGCATGTGAACGCTGAGAAGCCGCCTAAAGGAAGTCTGGTTATTCAGAAAAAAGAATTACTCTTCAGTATAATAAGCCACTGCATTAAATCTTTTCACTAGGCTAACTAGATAACAGACTGAAAGTACAATTATTTTTCCTTGTGATAGTCATACACAGTGTCCAATCAACAAGAAGCATGGGATGTTCAATTAAGTCCTAACTTTTTTGTTTTGAGCTCAAGCTGATGCGTTTTTTTTTTTTTGCTTTGATGCGTTTCTATTTTCTGGTTTCCAGCCTTTAATGATTCCCTCAAAGAAGGTGCTTTCCAGCTTACCACTGAGCCACCACCTGCCACTGCACAGAGCCGCCATGGAAGAGTACAAAGGGCACCTCAGACATCCTGATCACTACCCAGTCACAGCAAGAAACTAGACCACTGCACTCCTCTCTATTCTCTTCCCACTCTGAATAAAACCCCTCTGGTTCTAAACTGTCATCTGTAGTGATGATCCTCACAGGGAGGCACCGGTAGGCCCATACAACCATCAGACCAGCATTGCCAGTCATTAACGAACTATGACCCTCAGCAGATCAGCATCCTGTCCAGCCAGTTACGACCATCACAACTTCTGCATTACGGCCAACCATCAACCAAATATTACCATCAGAACTCAAGCATTACAGCCGACCATCAACCAACTACGACTATCAGAACTCCAGCATTACAGCCAACCATCAACCAACTACGACTATCAGAACTCCAGCATTACAGCCAACCATCAACCAACTACGACTATCAGAACTCCAGCATTTTGGGCAACCAACAACCAACTATGATTATCAGAATTTCAGAATTATGGCCAGCCATCAACCAACTATGACCGACCATCAGAAGATCAGCATTATGGCCAGCCATCAACTAAATATGACCATCAGAGGATCAGCATCATGACAAGCCATCAACCATCTATAACTTTCATAAGATCAGCATCATGACCAACTATCAATCAAATTCAACTGTCAAAGGATTGGCATCATGGTCAGCCATCAACGAAATACAATCATCCTAAGATGACTGATGTATCATCATTATGGCCAGCAATCCTATACAACCATCAAAAGATCAGCATCACTGTAAGCCATCAACCAGCATGGTGCACTTGAAAGCTTCAACAAATGCACATATACCCAGGGCACTGGGTCCAATCACTCTGGAATTAGGTGTGATGATTAATCAGTGCAGGGGAAGCTAGCAGCTCAATCATCAGCAGTCAAAAGAGCTGCACACCGATGAAGAACACGATGAGTGCTATTTTAAATCACATCATTAACAAATCTTTCTACCGCTCAGCCAACAAATTTCCCCCAAGGAAGCCTACTCAAGAGACTTGACTCGACTGCCTTCACTTACTGACCCAAGCACTCCGTGCACCCACGAATGCCCAAGAGCACAATCTTTACTCACCGCTCCCACTTTTCCTTGTTCATGCACAACATAGATATATTAAAATCACCTCCTGTGTTAGAAATTGCATTTCTTGTCTTGAATATTTGCATGTACCACATACAGCTAAACTAAATTAAATGGTATACAAAGAAGTAGTATCTTAAAACCATATTGGGGAATAGGAAACTTAAACCATGTGCTAATTTTGATCAAGTGGGAAATAAAGATGAGTAAACTGGAGAAAACTAAACATTGTCATGATGTACAAAGTATTTACTTATTCCCATATGATCATACAAAATGAAACCCAAAGAAGAGTTGCTTAATATACAACCTCTATTAATATTCTAGAGAAACTGATGAACCAAGAACTGCATATAGGAATGTCTTATATGCCTAGAAATATAATGCAGGCTTAAATACCGGTACACACACACCCACACCCACCCACCCACACACGCCAAAGGAAATATTATGCTATCACCTGGCTAAAGCTAAAGCCAGGTGATAGCCTAATACTTCCATCTTCTTGCTGATGTTATTGGGATTATACTACTTCATTCTACGAAGCAAAAACACTCATATAGGAAGAGGGTTATAAATATAACCCAGATTATAGAACTTGGTTGGTGCATCATGCAGTTAGAGGCAATATGCGAGTGCATTTAGGCTAATCCACGAATCACAGCCAGCATCCACAGCAAGGGTCAAAACATAGGCAGACCACAGTAAACCAGGATAATCCATAATTGTGAAATAGAAAAACAAGTGAGGGACGAAACCAGGAAGTACAACAAGGAACCAAGCACAGGGAACACAGGAAACTAACGCTCGGCTCATAACAACACAGAAATTCACACTAATACATTGGAGTGAAAATAAGACACAACAGGATATAAATAGACAAACTAATTAGGGCTAAATTTGGAATAGGTGCACACATTAGGTAGTAGACCAAAGACAGGATACTGGAGACACGATTAGAACCTAAATAAAGGCATAAAACAAACAAAAACACAGAGGAAAGTGAATAAGCACCAGCGACACTGTGAAACGTGCCACACACTGAGAAGGGGAATTCGTGATAACTGGACTGTAAATAACTGTGTGAAATGAAGACTTTGAGGGACTCCTGACTATCATTGTCAACTCATGTCAGTCTGAAGCCCAATGCAGTGGCCAACCTGCCATTTCTGTAGCCTACATGCTATTAAATATTTATAGTTTAACACGTTTAACCTTCAGGCTTTTTTAATCAACCCAGAAGGTTTCAAAAATAATCTTAAGTGTGTCTTAATTCATCAAAAAAGTATTGAAAAGTAGTCAACAAGTATTGACACCCCTATGAATTCATATGAGAAAAATATATTTGAAGTATATTCCCATTGATATTTTACATTGTCTTAGTACACCTGGGTGACTGGGAACAGGAAATTGTTCAACCATGACTTCCTGTTTCACAGAGGTATAAATATGAGGTAACACATAAGCCAAATTCCCATAGTCATTCATAACAATGGGTAAGACCAAGGAATATAGCTGTGATGTTCGGCAAAGGTTGTTGAGCTTCACAAAAGCTCAGCGGTGGAGTGTTCCTTGCACGCTGTAACTCCTCATTAGCAACCATCCTCCCTGTCTCAGCTGGCAGCTAATTAAGCTAATTACTTAGGTAATTAGTTGTGAAATATTTCTTTGAGAAAGTTACCTTAGTTCGTATGGAAAGTGTCCATAGTCCAGCTCGCAGAGAGATGTTAGCCCACGGCTTTTCTCTTAGAATGTACGGTAGGTGGCCCACTGGCCAAAGCACTGCAAATTTCCTTTTCACCTGACAGTGACAGCAGACTAGCTAAAATGCAAGAGCCTTTTTTCCCTCTGACAACATCTGCAAATTAATTAAACTGTAGAATGATATTTAGTCACAGCTAATGACAAAAAGCCCAAAGTTAGAATTGAGAAGGGGCAGAAACCACTGAGTATGGAAAAGAGCTGGAAACCTGGAAAAGCTTTCTTGAATTATTGAATTACATAATAGTGTGTGTGTGTGTGTGTGTGTGTATATATATATATATATATATATATATATATCAGCTACCAGATGGCAAAACACTAAGCTGGTCGAGTAGGTAGACTACCTTTACAGCCAGTTTCCTTATTACTTAATTGATCAGTAAACGTATTCTAATTGTCTTACTCATGTCTTATTATTAAAAATAATTTGTATACTATGTAGCATTCACTTCCTGTCAAACAGTACTTACTGCTGGTAAACATGATCTACCAGTTTGACGAGCTTGTCCTATGTTTTGGCATCTGATAGCTGGTCAGACAAAGCATGAGCTTTCAGCAAGGAAAGGACAATAAGGAAGGATGGCACAGCATTTTCCTGGTTTGTTTGTGCTTTCTGAACTATCTTTTAGCTCTGTACTTCTGTTGCATGCCTGCCATCACTTCTCCTCCTTCCAGATGGTGCTCTATATGCAGATATGATGTTACCCAGTTAATCCACCTATTGTATGCATGCTGCTGTGGAACTGTAAGTTGTTTGAGACCTCTGGTAGTGCCAGTAAGCTATTCTCAAAGCTGACTTCATCACTGCCTAGGCTGCTGGCTTATCTCTTCGTGTCTTGACATTCACAAAGACTTTGATCAACCCAGAGAACATATCTAGACCTGTTGCATTCTCTACAGAGTTCTCCTTTTTCCTTTCATTCCTCCTTAGTTATTTTCTTCTCTCTTCCTGAATTTCACATCACTTTGTTTGATTCCATTCTGTTGTTATCTCTACACCTTGTAAACTTCATATCATTGGGGTCTATTCTCCACCAGGTCCTCTTGGCAACCTGATGAATGAAAAGACTGATTGATCTTTTGCTCTTTCTTTCCAGAGGAGGGTACTTCTCTGGTTCTGCCTGGAGACTTCAATCTCCAAAGTGATTGCATCGACCATCTCAGATCCTTCACCCTGACTTCCTGATGGCAACATCCTTGATGTGATCTTCACGAAGAACAACATCCCAGCAACTCCTTTTTTTCAATTCAATTCAATTTTATTTGTATAGCGCTTTTTACAATAGACATTGTCTCGAAACAGCTTTACAGAAATATATAAACACGGTATACAGATATTAAAAGTGCAAATTTATCCCTTTTCTTTTGGTCTGGTCTTGAACATCGATCCCTCATCCGCCAGTTAGCTTCAGAAGATACTTTAAAACCCAGTCCTTCTTCATTCTTTTTTCCATCCATCCATCCATCTTCTACCGCCTACTCCTTCTTCAGGGTCATGGGAGAACGTGGAGCCAATCCCAGGGAGCATCGGGCACAAAGCAGGGTGCACCCTGGACAGGGTGCCAGTCCATCACAGGGCACACAATCACATACACATTCACACACCCATTCATACACTACGGACACTTTAGACATGCCAATCAGCCTACCATGCATGTCTTTGGACTGGGGGAGGAAACCGGAGTACCCGGAGGAAACCCCCGCAGCATGGGGAGAGCATGCAAACTCCGCACACACATGGCCCCGGCAGGACTCGAACCCCAGACCCTGGAGGTGTTCATTCTTTTTTTTTCATTTATTATTTTTTTTACTGTACTCTCTTTTTTTTACATTTCTACCAACAAAGTCTTCTTTTTCAGAAATGCCTGCCAACACTGCCACATCTACCCTCTGCACTGCTCTCTCCAGATCTCTGGACCCACTCTGCCCTCTCACCTACAAGCCAGTGAGGCCAGTATCTTGCAGCCCTTGGCTGTCTGACATTCCTTGGTCTGCAAGAACAATACGTTCAAGTGTGCTGGGGTGGACAAAATCTATCTTGCATACAGATCTTTCTAAGTACTGAACTGCTTGGTTACTTTCTTTTTCTGCTGCAAAAAGCTCCAGTCTGGACATTAAAGTACCTGCTATGATCAACGCTTCGCTATCAAGTGATCTGACTGCTTCTATCATCAAGTTTGCTTAAGCCACACCTTTACTTGGGAAGCTGACCCTCAACTGCACCAATTCTGCTATGTACAGACCTGTACCCATCTTTTTATTACTGTCCACATCCCCTGGAATGTGCCATTTTTACCTCTTTCCATTTTAAAGTAAATGACCTCCTGGATGCCAGCCAGTACAGATACAATCTGTCCTCCTTACAGACACTACAAAAAGCTCTACAATAAACAAGGGAAAACTCGGTCCTCATATTTCTCAACATGTCACTTCACAACCTGCAAAGATGGTCCCCAGTTCTTGGTCCACTCCTGCAGTAATGGCTGGTCAATAGGGGGCGCGGTGGTGCCACCACCTTGAAGTTATTCAGAGAAGAAGGCTATTTAAACATGTTCAAAATATATTGCGAAATAATTATGAAATATAATTTAGTCCTACTATTCGCCTGGTAGTCATGTCAGCATTTATTTAAAAAATCCACAAAAAAAAATTGTATTTCGTTCATATCTGTGTGCAGGGCGCTGGCCAAATGAGTGTGTATGTAGGTCCTTAAACTTTTGAATAGCAGGTGACTTGAGGCTGCTCTCTAATTGGCTTGCTTCAGATTGTCCTCTGGGCACAGCTCAATGTCCTCCAGACACTCCTACTTTTGTTCTTAGCGAATCAATATTGTTTGTTTTTTAGATTTTTTGACCTCATGTGATTGGACCGTTCTCAACAACTCTCTTTCCCGTTACTGCAAGCGATCGTTAAAAAATGTAGAAATAGGCGCAACATTTCTTCCAGATGAAAGAAAATTCGGTTTTATCTTTACTGATAAAAAAAAATAATAAAAATCCTCTCACAAGACGTTCAGACGAAGAAAAAAGTATAAAGGAGTTTGGACCAGATCGACCTAACTTAAAACTTTAGCAGCAGTTAAGTGATCGCGGGCGAGCTTACACCCGGGGTTTCTCCCGCACTTGTTATGGCAAATGGAGTTGGCTAACTGGATGTGATATAAAGTCATGCATTTTATTGTTTTCCTTGTTAGCTCTTTCAAAGTCCTGGTACCGGGGTACGAGACTTAAACATCTTTCTGAAAAAATGCAAACAGCATGAAAGTATTCGCAGCCATCTTGACGATGCTATGATGATACAGTTTTTTGTGGAGCTTAGCCTAGCTAAACATTCAGTCCTACATTACTAACGGTGTGAATTTCAGTTTGATTGTGCCTACCCAAATTTTAGCACCAGCAGCTACTGCACTCTTGTTCTTTTTACACACTAAATCAAAGGGCTCAGTGATCAAATCACAGGTTGAATTCATGTCGTCGCATTACAGGCCTCAAAGGGCTCTGCATTACACTATATACCTTGATTCAAAACTATACACTTGCTTTAATGTGCCTTGCATGACATTTGCTGAGATCTAAGTGTATCTGAGCATGTACTTGTAAAGCTTCTCAGTGGTGAAATGAGCCTCCCTCTCATCCTGACTAGCCCTGGGTCTCGATTCCTTCTACTAGGGTCTAAATCCTTCCTTTGCAGACAATGTCTAGGTTAACTTCATATTGTTTCACCTTTTCTTTGCGTTTAGGACTACTCAGATTGGACTAGTTTTACATGGTGAGGTGTGGTAATGACACCCGGGATGCTGCAGTACTGTATCTCTGGGGTTTTAGTCCCATCCAAATCCTTCATGTCAGTCATTTTTGTACAGGTTGTCTGTGTATGTGTTTGGGAAGATTACACTGTATATTCCCTTCTAAAAAAAAATAACCAGAAATAACCCCCAGGTAATCTATACTGTATATCCTTTCAAAATGTATACGTTGGTAAAAGAATTGGCACTTTTTTTGAGTACAAAGACTCTTCAGAAAGCGTTCTTTTCTATCATCTGCCAAAAAAACCAAACTGAAACCAAATATTAACCAAGTTTAAAAAGCATAGCAATAAAATATTGGCAGCATTTAAAAGAACTTGCCAGAGAAACAATGCTACAGGCAGTTTTAGGTAAGTTATTGAGTTCGTAGCACAGGTATAGCCTACAGACATGCTATGGGTATCTAAGCTATTAATGATCAAGTATGTGGCCACCCTGCTTGAAACAAGTGCTTACAATACAAAGGTCAAAACAATCAGTTTATCTGAGGTTCAGACGTTATAGATGTTCTCTGACAACAGACATCCAAATTGTACTTTACTTCTTGGGTTTCAGAACTTTTTTTTTTTCCACTTAATGCACTTTCTTAGGTCCCAACTTAAATTTGAAGTCTTTTAGCACTTGCATGAACAAGTACTAGTCTCTAATCTTTCACATTATGGACTCCTATGTATAATTTCACAAATACATTGTATCATGTATTTGGGGGGCACAAGGCAGGGGACACCCTGGACAGGGTGCTAACCCATTCGCACACTACAGACAATTTGGTTATGCCAATCAGCCTGCAGCACATGTCTTTGGACTGGGGGAGGAAACTGGAGTACCCAGAGGAAACCACCAGGGAGAACATGCAAACTCCACGCACACAGGGCAGAAGCAGGAATCAAACTCCTAACTTCAGGGGTGTGAGGCAAACATACTAACCATTAAACCACCCTGTCCCCAGAGCAAACCAAAGATCTGCTTTTGTGGCGGCGTCCATGTTTTTTTTGTTGTTTTTTTTTTTTTTTTTTCTTTTCATTTTGCGCATCAAAAGTCCCAAGCTGGCAAATGATGTCATTACAGCTTGGAAATTACCAATTACAAGTCCCCATGAATGCAGCATAAGACTTAGAACTGACTGGTGTTTGTGAATCTGAACTAATAAACCCACGCAGCTAAGGGGTGTTTGGGGATCCATTTCCATCTGTATTGTTTATAGTGATTATCACTAGGACAAGGAGACGATATATAGGGAATTGTAATAAAGCGGTTGTTATGCTATACAATCTAAAGTGAAGGGCTGGGGCCATGGGGCACAATGTACACAGAATGAGACGATTATGTGCTTTACCTTTGCTTGAATTGGATTCTGCATAACTTGGATGCATTTTAGATAAACGCACTTGCCAAATAAAGAACTGTAATTCTAATCGGAGTGGTTCACCACTTCTTTTTTTTTCTTTTTTTTTTTTTATAACGATTACTCACACTGCCACAAGCTAAATTTCTAACACTGTGAATATTTAAGGTCACAAAGCAGTGCTAACTGTGCCACAAGGAAACATGTAAAAAAAAAAAAAATAATAATAATTAAAATAACTTGGTTTTATAAAGATTTATCTTCCTAATGACTAACAGACTGGACCACTGAATGGAAGGCACTGAGAAGGCACGGATATGCAGTTTAGTTTTGATGATGCTAAGCACACATTGTAAGGGAATGGCAACAGATAATAAATGCATTTCTTTTAAAAAGAAAATGCGAGGGAAAAGCAGGATAAAAGCTTTATTATCGGCTAACTCACTCACACACACACACACACACACACACTCACTTTTTGTCAGACAGGCTTGTCAGGGATCTTGAGGGGTTTTTTTTTTGCTGATTGCTCAGTATGTGTGTCTACAGTGAGGATGCTGTGAGCTGGACTCGTATCAAGATACAGGAAGTGAACCTAAGCATTGAAAAGACCCCACCAGAGAAGTTCCCTTTTATGGGCGCCCCAGGGACAGAGTGTTTTTCTAGTGCGTGATGCGTTACACTGACAGCGGAAATTGAGATGACACTAGAAGTCACTCCAAATGTTCATTCTGACTTCACCTCTGCCTCACATATACACATAAGCAGTCTCACCTGCGTATGGGACAGGTGCGTCCTTGTCCAGTGCCACCAGTGGGGGGTCGAGCAGAACAACGTCTGTGTTCTCAGTGATTACACCACGATATGACGTCTCGATCCATGGCTTGTGCTTGTTCACTTCGGGAGGGAGAGAGAGAGAAGAAGGGAGAGAGAGAGAGAGAGAGAGAGAGAGAGAGAGTCATTCAGTCAGCTTGGCTTTTTACCAAATCACCACTACTGATCACATTTACAGCCTACACACCCTCATTATCCAGAGCTTTCACCAAGAAAAAAAAATACAAGAAAAGAAAAAATCAAAGCTTTGCTGCATGATTTATTGAGGCTTTCAATTGATTCTTTTGGTCTATTTTATCTTTTTTTAATCCTTCAGTTTAGCCATAGAAAATTTATACCTGCTATCTGTGTCTCCTGTATCGCATGACAGCTCCCCACCTGGGAGGGTGAAGGCTAACGAGTGCTTGCTTTGAGACAAGTGAAATCATCCACCACATCTTTATAAACTGCCGCTCATGCACCACCAAAGCAGAACAGCACTAACTGGCGTTGTCTGAATACAGTGGATAGAGGAAGGCTGTCCTGCCTACACAATAAACAGGAGAATTCTGCTCTGTTGAACTACTGTTGCATTGCCGTGATTTGTACCTTTGATCTGATAAGATATGAAAACTTAAACCAGTTAAGATACGTAAACCTAAGCCGGTGGCCCCATTTGATCAAGTTTGGATAAATGAGTGTAAAGTGTATGATATTATACTGTACATCATCAGAATACTGAATTTTTGAATTCCACTCTTTCCACATTTACCATTTACTCAGTGGGCAGTTTATTATGTACTAGGGACGTAACCAAAACATTTATGAGATATGGGTTGAACAGATACAAATGCAAATATGAATAGGAGGTGCACTATTCCTTTGTTTTTAGAAAGCTTGCCAGGGAAAGGTTCACATGGCATGTGGTTGAGGCTAGAGGTGTGCATCGGGACTGGGATCCTGCAGGACACAACAGAACAGCGGTCGAAGTTGTCTGACATGAAGCCCGCAAGACAAAGAAAGATTACATTCATTAATGTGAACAATGGATGTAGTGCAATACATTTACAGTGTTCATTCATTCATCCTTAGGAGCTGCCTGGTCAGGGTTGCAGTGGTTTAAATTAGGCTACACTTTTGTTTATATTTTGGAAACTAGAACCAAATAAATTTGGTAGAAATGTCATGGGGAATTACAAACAAAAATAATAAGTGTGCAAGCGAGATTTTTTAAAAAAAAAACTGTCTTGCACATATCTATTTGAAAAAATAAGAGAGGAAATATAACTCTGGTTTTGACCAATGCTCACTTCAGGTGTAAAACCAAATACAGATGTATATGAAGATCTGGAGCATTAAACAGGTACAGAAACATATACAGGCATTGTGTTATAGCCCTATTAAGTACACCTACATGTAGGGCTGGACGATTAATCGAAAAGTAATCTAAACCGAAATTCAGAACCTCTAACCGACATAATTTCCCCTTGTTGGTTATTTCGTTTTTTATTCCTGTTACTACTTTCCCTTAAAAACATACTACCGCGTGTGTAGACACGTGACTCCGCCCCATCCAGTCAGCGGCATTGAAGCAACATGGAGGCGGACTCAAACACTGAGTCAACTGAGCGACAGGAGCAGCTTGTACCAAAGAAAAACGCCGTGTCCCTAACAGCGTAAAGAAGACACCGAACAAAATGACGTTAAATGTAAACACTGCAGAAAAACCGTTTCAGAGACCAAAGGCAATACCAGCAATCCGTTTCAAAACTCAGAGCACAATCACGGTACCGAATATGAACAGTGCATGGCTCAAAAAAAAAAAAAAGAGAAACTGATTAAGTCTGCACTTTGCAGCCACATCTGATCTCTGGTCAAGTAGGATGATAGATTATAGTAGTTCAATAGTTTGTGTTTCCTTCAATTATTTTTAAAATAAGATAAGAAATGCATGCTTAGAAAAAAGAAATTGATTAGAAAAAGAATATCCCACCTTTAATAGTTGAGCATGTTTACAGTACAAACCTTGTCAGGAAACTATGAGGGAAAAAAAAAAACAAAAAAAACCCAAAACAAAAGCAAAATAATCGTTCATTAATCATAATCGAGGTAAAATGTTCAATTAATCGAGATTTTGATTTTAGGTCATATCGTCCAGCCCTACCTACATGCATGCATAGGTCACAATGTGCACAATGGGTCACAGAAGGGATTCAAAGTAATCAGATTACAGGTAC